>NC_051176.1:125969712-126029711 GCF_013339695.2 Rhipicephalus sanguineus
CCTGCCGACACTCATGCCCACAATACACTTGACGTGAACACAGACGTGGGGCAAGCAACCACTTGCTGCTTTGCCAGAAGTGTATTCCTGAAATTACACAAAAAAGAAGTCCACTAGATTTCTGTATACATAAAAATGAATGTCTTACCGAAGATTCGCACTTGACTATCCTTATTGCAGACATTTTGTCAAAACCGAAATAAATACAAAATTGAGCGGCTGCTAAGTATTTCCTTGTGAGCGTTTCACTTCGTGTGCACAGGCGAAAAACAACCGGATGTAAAAAATTGCGAAACACCACCAGAAGTGTACTCTTGCCATGTTTACCATTATGTGGGTAGTTTTTGATGTCAGTAAAGTTATCATTATAAGTACACTTTAAAAGGGTTGTCAATGGTTAGCAAGGTCTTGATTAACCGCACCTACTCTGTTTAGGAGTGAAGATTTGGGCAACTTTGCACTGAACCCTGGCAAAAAAACAATGCCTTCTAGTGAGCATAACTAAGGCCTGGGCACAATAACAGCGCTTTCACCTTGTCAAATTGTGTCAACAGTCATGATACTATGTATTGACCTTGAAAAACTATGGCAACATAATGCAAAACAGCAAATAATGAGAGGGAATAAAAGATGATTCAACAATCTGGTTCAACAGACTCAACAGCTGACTTATATCAATGCGATAATTAGCCTTGCCCATCTCCTAATGGCTAAGAATATGCCATGTAACCTTGGCAAATTCCACTGTGATACGTGACCAATGAAGTTGCATTCCTTCGATGCCGTTGAATGGCCGTCCCTTCTTTTCTGTTTTCACTGTTTTCTGATTTTCATGTTTTCACTAGCGTAAATGTTCACCCTTTTTGATTTTGTCACTTTGGCGATGCATAGGTTTTTGCCTTTGAATGTGCACGTTTCTTCTGCTTTGTCTTTCCTGTTTCTTTTTGTATGCGTATATGTTTTGCCTTTGAACGTGCACACGTTTCTGCTGCTCTGTCTCTCTTTTTCTCTACTGGGCCTTGTGCACTTATCAAGCTACCATTGTCGCTTTTCACTGAGGCCCATTTCTGTATTTTGCTGGAATAAACATTTAATCCATTAATTCAATGCCATAAAACGCACGTGCTTCACAATACACACTGCCCTTAGCAGATGTTGTCACATGATATGGCCGTCATTGTTAGCTTAACATGATTTACTCGTTCTAGCTAAATGAATCCAAGCTAATGATGTTAATGTACCTTGATATGCTATTTCACTGTTCCTTGATGCATATGTATGAAGGTACAGTGCTTATGTACCTTAATATGCTATTTCAGGAGACGGGCAGAGTGCGCAATGCAAAATTGTTGCCGAAAAGTCTTTTCACTTCCTGACAATTTGTGCTTCGGTGGGTTCTCACAGTTGCATGGCGGGAGAAAGATATCCAGGGTAGTCGACTGCATCCAAGGTAGATGCTGCAAAATGAGAGCGCACGGTCTTGTCACATGTCAATGTACGCAAATTGACACGATGACGAAGGATTAAAACAAACAAATGAAGTTGGAGAAAAGAATAAATCGAAAAGAAAGTTGTCCTTTATGCACATTCCATCATGCGACAATGTGATAACCGTGGCCTTTTGCTCTAATGTATATTCCCTGAAAGCATCATGCCTCATTCACGCTTTATCGCAGGCAAGAAAATTATATCGTGCAAACAACTTTATCAGGGCGCACTCCTGGGTCGATTGACTGGTCGTATGAAGCATGAGTGATATTCACAGAAGTTCCAAAACATGCATCACACATCATTGCTATCTGAGTTTAACGACTTAAATGCGAAGCATTTTGTTAAACACTTCTATGACTTTGAACGGATCTATCTACCTATCTATCTAGCCGCCTACGACTCATAGCTCGTGTGAGTGTTTCGTTAATGGGATGTATGCCAAAATTCGTGTGGCATGACACGACTGGATGAAGAACATGAATGATGGGTCTTAACTTGAAAATCATGATATGCATTTCATTAACGACATGATTTACACGTCACTATCTTGGTTCTCTTGCGACTGTTTCGTTAACTTGATATTTGCCAAAATAGGTATGGCGTCACAAGAGTGTATGACGCACATAAACGACAGTTTCTAACGTGCAAATCATGACACGCTTGTCATGTATGGCGTTATTTTGACAACATGGTCTCGGGGGCGCTAGTGGCCGTTTCGCCTGCTTCATATACACCAAAATTGGTATTGTGCAGTGTGACTGTACGTCCAACATAAATGACAGCTGGCAACATGAAAATAATGACATGCATGTCATGTACACACGCCACGCTCATGGTGCGCTCGCGGCCGGTTCGCTAGCTTGACATACACCTAAATTGATATAGCGTGACGTGATTGTGCGACGAACATAAATGACATATAGTAACATGAAAATAACGACATGCATGTCATTTACGGCATGGAGCCTGGTGCACTCGCGTCCGGTTCTCTAACTTGATATCATACGAAGACTGGTATAGCGTGACGTGACTGTATGCCGTACATAAATGACAGCTGGTAACAAGGAAACAATGAATGACATGCGTGTAATGTACGGCATGGGTTACATGCCACGCTCATGGTGCGCTGGCGGGCATTTCGCAAGCTTGACATGCCAATTTTCTTTTCTTTCTTTTTTTTTCTTGCTTTTCATAGCACTTTTCAAGCGACGCAATGTGCAGAAGGTCATCTACAGGTGCATAAGCGACGATAAGGGCTCGCAAAGAGAGAGAACATCAGTATTACTTACCATTTTTGTTCCTGACTGTGCCGAGCACGCAGGGCGCCCATCATCTGCTTGGTAATGCACAGCGGCACGCTCGCTTGAGTCGACGGGCCGTCGCGATTATCGCACTCGCAGCGCAGCATGTCGCACTGTCGTCAAACCACGCATATCACATCCAGCGGCGAGAACACAGTGAGGCTGCAGGCACAAAACGCGCACACACGACCGACACAGCTGATCACTTGAGAAGTGGCGTTCACAAGGCCTAGCCGGCGTAGCCGCGTAGCTACGACGATCGCGCCGCCGCGGGAACGACTCCCTCCTCACGTTTCTTTCTTTTTTCTGTTTTTTTTTTGTTCGCGTGCGCATGCGGCGCGAAGCATAGCGAAGCTTTGTCCCCATTTCACTTCGGTAGCGCTCGTCTGGCTTGCTTTTGACCTGGCGGGGGCGGGCCGCAGTAGGCTGCAGAGGCCAAAGGGCTTCCTAGCTTCCTCTCCAGCCGTTCGAGGGTCTCGTATATCTTTCTCTGGGCTATCTGTGCAAGGGATTTTTAGTGCGCTGAAGCATGCCGCCTCCTTCTTTTACTTCTTTCCCCGCACAGCTGCATGCATGCCCGCCAGCACTGAAGGCATTATGGAAAGCTTCGGAAAAAAAGAGAGAAACATGCCAGAGGAAATGAGATGGGAGTTTTTTTGTTCGTTGGAACTCCATTCGCGAATGGCGTCAGATGGTGAATTTACCTCCTTTCTTCCACATAATTTCTTAACGAAGTAAAATTGAGGACGCAGAAACTTTATACACCCACCTCATTACACCCTAAGGTAGTACTGTCCAGATGAAGGTAGTATAAGGAGGATTGTAGCCCTTAAAACGCCCAATTCGGCTAGTTTGCGTTTGCAAGTGTATATAGCTCAAAACGGGCGATGTTGTTCCAGTTATTCGCGAACTAGCCTGAAGTGTTCTACGATAAATATTGACTCACCACTATAAAATAACATTCGTCCGTTCCAACTCGTGCTATCCTGCATTCACCTTCGGCACGTCTTACTGCGCGCCTAACGCCGCCGCTTCGTTTCACCTCCTCTCCTATAACGCCCGTTCTTTCACACCATTCCCTCCTCTGGAACCTGCCGTGGTAGCCTCAAGGCTGTGGCGTTACGCTGTTAAGTACGAGGACGCGGGTTCGATTTCCTGCCACGGCGGCTGCATTTCAGTGGTGGCGAAATTTCAAGAAAGCCCGCGTACTTATAGAGGCCCATGTTAAGAACTTCGGGTGGTCCAATTGAATCCGGAGTCCCTTACTACGGCAATGCCTCATAAACTATACTAGGTTTCGGCGTGAAAAATCCCATAATTTACTAATAATTGTTAAACGACTCATTTTATATTTTTGAGTAGATTCAGTTTTTTTTTTTCGAGAATACCTTGGCCGAATGTTAATATGATGTCCCGCAGCAGCAACATGAAAGCGCATTGACCAGTGCACGCTGACACTTGCGCAACCCAATTAACTGAATTTGTGAAGCGTATTCGAGATTTTGCTCGCGTTCTTACGAATAATGTACCCTCACCCAAAAATTTCTCTAAACGTATAGTAACGCGTGTCATTTTACGCGGCCATTATAGACAGTGCCTATAGCGCACAGACCATACACACACGCACGCACACACACACGCCACGCACACAACTATCTAAAATGAAATAGCGACACTTAAGACAAATCCCCGGAGCATTATTGGCGAACCATGACTACTTGTGTTGGAGTGAACGTATGAGCCTTCGCTAACCATTATTTTCAACTGGCTGCTTTTGAGGAAAAAGACAAGTACCATAATGAAAAAGAAATGTATTCGCACTCCTAACAGCTACCGTCGCCGCATGTAGCTTAGCGCCACCTCAAGAGCCCTAAAACACAAGAACATATTCGCAATTTTCAATGTCATTGTACTCAACAAGATAATTTTAAATGCTATTGAAATATATGGTAAACATGGATACAACATAATTACGTTGCACTGTATATCGTATGATATTTTACTGCATTCGTCGTTTTGCGGGTAGTGGGGTAAAAGTCTTGGGGCCACTGTGTTGAATTAAAAGAGAGAAAGAAGGAAAAGGCCAATTGCGAAAGTTATAGAAAAACCTATAAATAAATAAATAAATAAATAAATAAATAAATAAATAAATAAATGCCAGCGGCTTCACGTAACCTTATACGTCCCTGCGATTTATGGGCATGCTATAGCCAATCCTTCACATTCCAACCACGTCGATATTTGTAAACGTCATAATTTCCGCCTCCTTTACTTTTCGATATGCCTTAGATGACTTTTGTCTCTCTTTCGACATCTCTGCGATTTCTTTGAGTCCAAAAAGACCAAGAGGACCTCTTCTGCGTTGCGGTTCCATATCTAGAGTGACGTCCGTCTTGTTGCGAGAACCTAGCACATCTTTGAATATATTTCGCTGCATGACCCTTCTCAAAAACCCCATCCCTTCCTCTCTAGTTGGCAAATATACCGAGAGGGGATGTCGGGGCCGGTGTTTAAAATGCATTCACAACCCCCGTAATCTCAGAACCACGCCTGTTTGCCTCGGTTTTATGTGCTTCGCGATCTTTGGGTCATTTTCGACTGTCCTTCGTTCAATTTCATAACCACTCTAATTGGTCCGTCACCTCTTGAGCCATTCGATAGAGCGTGATCCCTCGCGATCTCTATAGTTTCTGTATCCTCGCATCACTCAGAGAGAGAGAGAGAGAGAGAGAGAGAGGACGGTAAGGGGTCAAGCATGTACCATTTCTTGTTGTTGTTGTTGTTTTTTTTTGCATCAATTCGAAGGTGCATTGTTCTTTCTTAACCTATATACTGCATTTACTTTCGAAATTTTCGAAATCTATCGATAAATGAAAAATCCTTAGTACGGTCCCCGACGTCCATTGCTGTGCATGTGAAAGTGGCGTTACGGTGCTGTGAAAACGGCAACCTTTCTCTAAATGCTATCGCTCACGCCAGGAAGCGAAACGTAACCTAGATATATAGTTGGGCAGTTCATAATTTATCTTTAGAGCTGTAAAATCCACGCGATCCTATACTTTCGAATTTGAATTTTTCGGATTTTTATCTTTTCGGTGCATCGTTTTATTTCAACTTCTGTTCTGTTTCTTTATTTCACAGTATTGCAGTTAAAACGTCAATTCGAAAAATGAACGAGACAGTGCTGATAGGGGTAAGAACGGCCATGGCCAAAGACAAGACCGTTTCTTTCTTTTCTTTTTTTTCTTTTGTTTTCATGGCGCGTACGGTTCACGCTATATTAACCTCACCGATAGAGATATTTTGTGTAGCCTAAGTGGCCCCACGCTTCACGCTAAAATATAGCGGTATGAGACGGCGCACGCGCAGAACGCAATGGCCGTTTTGGGTGTCGAGTGCATGCGTTATTTTTTGGAATTTAGCGGGATACGCGTAGGCTCGCAAAGACCGTTTAGCGTATAGGAAACATCGCGGTGCCCCCGAAATGACGGCCGCCCACATCGCACCCGTCGTCTGGTCCTGCTGCCTTCCACAACTATCTGATCCGCAGTAAATGGGTGCCATTGGTTCTCGCTTCGGGTCGTCTTGCTTCGGAAATAGACTATACGGACGATAACACGGCGTTGTTTTCGATATCGATTTCGGTTCGGCACATTCCTACGCCTACGAAGTTCAGCGTTTTACGGCGCATTCATGTTTACGCTATACTAAAGCTCTTCGGAATGGCGTTCAGCAAATACCTTACGTGTGGAGCACGCCAACGCTAACGCAAGCATTTTACGCTATACTCAAAGTAATAACAAGTAAATTCCAAGCTCTTTCGGCCACGCGAAAAGAAAAAAAAACGAGGTCGGCTATCGTTGGAAGTTGGGCGAGTTGGTACGAGATCACCTTCCAAGAAACTGCGCAGCAGGACAGGACACGGAGAAAGAAAGAACAGACAGACTGCACTCGTCTGTCTCTCTTTCTGTCCTGTCCTGCTGCGCAGTGTGTTAGAAGTGGGGGCTGTCGCTATAAGTTCGCCTGCCGTTTTCGGCCACTACTCTACCATTCACCTTCCGTTACCAGTTCGGAGTGTACGGGCGCACGGCGCAGGTAGCTGCTGTAAGAATCTCAATAATCCGTAGAGCGAGGAAGAGCTGCAATGACTGCCAGACAATTTACACGACGCTTGGGCTGCCGCGGTATGCGCGGGCCGTGTTTAGGATTCGATGGCGAAATTGTGTTCTTTTCTGCGCACCTGGCGCTTGGCTGTATAGCATCTGCATTTAGACGAACTCGATTTTCAGACGCGTGCACGAAGTATTACGCCGGGCGTCCGCGATGTTGCAGAACGACGCTCAAATGTAGTTTTCATTCCGTAAACGCTGATGCTTGTTGTTCCTCTTTCTACATGTGGGCTGCTACGTAAAAAAAAAAAAAAAAGAGGCGCACGATATACCTCTCAATTTCTCTCTTTTCGGAGCGAGCGCGCAATTATAGCTCAGCCCGCATAAACGCCATCAGCTGCAAGAAACTGTGGAACGAAACACATCCTCCATCAGCCTCTTTCTCTCTCTCTATTCATTTCTGTATTTTACTTTTGGGCTCCGTCCTTACATTGCCTAACACCACGAGCGATCCCCTCAAGGCGCCGTGTCGGGGTGCTGCACGCGCACGAGTCGAGGCATACGCATTGCGCACATGCCGACTTACCGGTGCTGATAACGGCAGCCAGAGATTCGGCTAAAACTTTTTACATGTTGTTTTTCACTGCGACACGTGAGTTCAGTTCAGTTCAGTTTATTACCTTAAAGACCACCCTTTTTTTGGGAGGGCATTACATAAGGGGTGGGGTTTTATTTAGGTTAACAAAAAGCAGTGAAGATTGGTTTAGTATTGAAGTGATCAATAACACGGTCTTGAAAGGCAGATGATGAGCCATCGTGAGCCATCGCTACCGCCGAAACTTTACCGCGGCGCCAAAGGTTCTTTAACGTGAACCTTACGCACGCTTTCTCGTTTGTTTGTTTCTTTGTTTGTTTGTTTGTTTGTTTGTTTGTTTGTTTGTTTGTTTGTTTGTTTGTTTGTTTGTTGCAAAACAAATGCCCTAAACAATGCATGGCAGGGTGTAATAAAAGATTGCATTAAAACTTTCGCCTGCTATATAATTAAACACAGTCTTCTGCTTTGAGCAGCGTCAAACCGCTTTCGTGTTGCTTTGCGTAGCTGAAATAACTTTCATAATTGATGCGATATTAAGATTCCTAACGCTTCACTGGTCGCTGACAGACGCTGTAGTGTAGATCATATTCTGGGTAAAATTATGGGGTTTTGATTATGAACCACGCTGTCGTGGGCCACTCCGGATTAATTTTGACCACCTGAGATTCCTTAACGCCCGCCTATAGATATATTCACCCGGATATTTTTTCCATTCAGCTCACACGCGAGTGTGGCTGGAGTTACTGGGAATGAAAGCAAAACAAATAGATACGAAACGGAGTAAGGACCACGCAAATGCATGACTTAAGCTCCGGTCTTGCGCCGCTGTTTAGACATTCCATGGAGAGCCCAATCAAAGGGTAAAAACGGATGAACCACGAAGGAAGAAGACGCTACAAGTGCTAACAACTGAAAGATTTATTTGAAAATGTCAGCTATATACAGGAAACGTAAACCACACACGCGCTTACGAGTTATCCATGAACAGAATCTCTTCTGATAGTTAGCCGTCGGTGTTGCTATCAGAAGAAGAAATCCTGTTCATTGATCACTCGCAAGCACGTGTGTGGCTTACGTTTGCTGTATATATAGCTGGTGTTTTCAAATAAATCTTTCAGTTGTTAGCACTTGTAGCGTCTTCTTCCTTCGTGGTTCGTCCGTTTGTGCGCTACCCAAGAATGGATATATAGGTTCCAACTCGCCCGCCTTTCAGAAACTACAAAGAGTAAATACTGCACACCCGGATATTACGAATTATTAAGACGAAAGCTCTATACGTCTCAACGAGTCAAGAAATTTCGAGATTTGACGAGATATCGTGAGATGGCGGCGTCAACACGAATGATAAAAAAAACGAATAAAATTTGGTCAAAAGTGACGTGATACTCAAAGTGCATCTATGTAGGCAGACGGCGTATACCGAAAGTCCCATGACCTCATGTAATCCCATGGTCTCATGAATAAGTTTAGTAACTTATTAACTGAACGTTTGGGCGAGTTGGTACTTCACTGCACAAGAACAATTTACGGCGCGGAAAAAAAAAAGAACGGACGAATAGAGGCTTGTCTGTGCCGTCTCTATTCGTCCATTCGTTTTTGTTTTTTTTTTTTTTCCATGGTCTAAATTTTCTCTTGCGATGAAGTTTAGTAACCCCAGATACATTGACTCTCACTGGGAGCGTTTTTTTATAACCACAATCAAGAAAGTTAAAGATGTCACTGATTAAGAACTCCCGATAAATTTTGGCAAGGCCTTCACTGAGCGGCAGAATCGCTTTTAGGAACATAATGACCTAAATGGAATGAGCTATCAGCAAGTGGTCTAACTGTCAAAATCTTTCTTGCTAGATTGAAGGATGGATGCAACAGTAGTATTAATAAAATACTGATCGGAATATTTTGGCGCTTAAATATATCCATTAAAAGTTTGCCTTGTATGACGTCCAACGAGACGCACTCAAGGAGAAGTTGGATGAGCGGAAAGTGCGCTTTTTTTAATTGCAAGAAAATTTTGTTTTGTGGTTTTTCGTACAAAAACAACCACATGAAGCAGGCAGGGAATAGGCGATGTGGGGGTGGGGGACTCCACGTTACTGATGATCACCTGCGGTTTTTATTGTGTGCATATATATATTTACGTACACGGGTGTTCCTGCATTTTGCCACCGTTGAACTATGGTCGCGGTTGCCGGGAATTGAACGCACGTCTTCCAGTTCAGCAGCGCAACACCCTTAAGCGAAGCTACTACGGCTGGGATTTTCTTTTAACGATTAGAAGGTTACACGAGGACGCTCTTGGTAAGTTATGGTACATTGCACGGAATATATTCACTATAGTTTATGTATTCTTTCAGTAAACATGCCCCGATTAACTTTAACAGAGCTGTCATCTACGTTATAATCGAGAAAGTCAACAAGCGTACGTGACTGGTTATTGATAGCATCGAAGCATTTTTGAAGTAGTATTAATTTACTTGTGGCATGCGCACTGAGCTGGTTGGGACGTGTTTATTGGAAAAAAAAAACTAACTATTTTCGCGCAAATAGCGCGTCTCGCCGTTGCAGAGTAGGTGCTCTCCTGCGGTGAGCTGCTAATGGTGGTAACCATGGTATTACCTAACGTTTCGTTAGCTCAGGAAGCTTTTACAAGGCTTTCATCGGATTGCGGCAAGCCACTTAGTACGGGTGTGTATAGCGTGCGCACAGCGATGCATCCAAAGCTATCTTCAGGGTCCGGTGATCGCGCAATCGCGTGCCGCACGCGTCTCCGCGCCTTCTACTATACCGTAACGAAGGTTACCTTGCGCTCAGGCTGAGTAGAGTTGACGGGAGCGTGCTCACGCCGCTTACTGCCCCCACCGATCGAAAGTAGACGGTTTGCGGGTCCTTGATGCGATTAATGTCTTTCGCGATCTCGTTACTTCTGCCGAAGGATGACGCAGACTACATGTACATACTTGCACCAACACGGTTCGTCAACACATGTGTAGAATTATTGATATACACTCAGCTGTTTCGCGATATTCCGTCAAATCCAAGTTATCCTGCTTCAACTGTTTGTATATGCCAGCTCTACTCCTGATATTTAGGGCTGCAATGGTAAGAACTCCTTCAGAGGTTGATAGAAATCCAATCACGTGAAGCAACACCAGTGGGGAGAGAGAGACAGAGGGAGGCAGAGGAGACACTCTTTATGATATGCTGGATGGGTTTAGCCAGTTTTATTGCCAGGCTTGCTGCTCCAGATGCCGTGTGACGGCTCTGGTATATATACAGTGATCACATAGACACACGAATAGCACATGCAGTCACAGACTCACACAGAGAAGATGTAGTTTTTACACGGTTCCTTGAGGCCTGTCGCCTCCATAAAAACCAGCATCGCTTTCACTGCGCGTACACGCATTTGGCACTATTGCCGTTCCCGGAATGTCCCGCCACTTCCAAGTTCGAGCCCATTTGCCAGTGCAAACTTCAGACTGTCTCTCTGACAAGCGGCAGCTGTCACTCAGAATGTGTTCTGTGCGAAGACTTCTGGAAAGTTGCATGCAGAGCACAATGACGACTGGGCCCGTAAAATTTTGCAATTTAAATAGTTCGTGCAGACGACATAAATCCTGATATGGTGGATGGTTGCTTTGTCTTGATTTCTTTAGCCTCGAGGCATATTAAAGTTGCATGCAAGGTTTACTTTATAGGGGGTCCACACTGATGGCTTGCGTCCAGTGATGATCGCATCAGACGCGCGAATGCGAACACTTGAGTCGCGCGTATCCTCCCGAAAATGGTGTACGGACCACCTCTGTTGAAGTGTCGTGTGCTGCTCTGGCAGTATGCTGTCAGCATGAACGTTGTATTGGATGCCGCAGTAGGAGGGTTACCATTGTAGTACAACGTTGTCACGCAGCGGGCGCCTGTGTCCATGACGAGTTATTCCTGTGTGCGTGGCTACCCAAGGGTGCTGCTCGTGTGACGCAGGTGACCCAAGACTCTCATCTAAAATGTAAACAAAAGCTGCCCGCAGTGCAGTTAGCTCGGTGGCTGTACCTGAAGCGTGGTGACAGCGAGTGGAAAAGAAGGTAACACTTGCTGACGGAATCCACAGGCCAGCGGCAGATTATGTAGGCGTAAGCGCCGCTATAAATACGATGGCGAGTTGTGTAGTGGCGATAATATGCGAGAAAATGCAGATGTAATTTTCTTCAATCGGGCATACCGTTCCGAGTCTTCTGCTTGCATTTTTCTGCAATCTTCTATTGCTGGAAGCGTGATCGCCATTGTCGTTGAGCATGATTGGCAAGCTGAAAGCGCTTGTCACAACACAGCTTGGACCAACGTAACGCAGAAGCATTCCTGTACTTGGTATGCCGGTAGTATAGTATAATGAGGTGGAATACACTTTACAGCATTGCTCGTAAACCGGGAGGACCAATCATGCCGTCATCAGATGTCATTGTTCTACCACAAATGTGCAAGAAGGAATATTTATTCACTTTCTCCAGTAGGCGTAACGACTGCCCGTCATGCAGTCCTTTAATATGGTGCACCGTAGAGAATTTCAGTTCGGTTGAGTCATAAATGTGGGAACATGCGCCTACGAATCTCAGTGTTAAAAAATACCATGTGCTTCAAACCATAACTGGCATATTAAAAACCTTGATATCAGAACTTCACAATGCTGATTAGCGGTGCTTGTTAACACGATGATATACAGTGCGTAACGGAACCCAGAATAGGGAAAACACACCACACAGCGCGAAAACGGAACACAGAATAACGGAACACACCGCACAGGCGCTACCCGTCACGATGCATGGTCTAGTGGTTATGGTGCTCGACTACTGACCCGAAGGGCGCGGGATCGAATCCCGGCCGCGGCGGCCACATTTTCGATGGAGGCTGAGATTCTTGGGACCCGTGTAGCCATATTTTGGTGCACGTAAAAGAACCCCAGGTGGTCGAAATTTCCGGAGCCCTTCACTGCGGCGTCCCTCATGATGTGGTTGTGGGACGTTAAACCCCAACAATCATTAATTATTACCACACAGGCGCTGAATTCCAACAAAGGCTTTTATCCCGAACACGGAGGATATAGCCAGAGATGGCACGGGAAAAAAACAACTGAAAAAACACGCACTGAACAACTAAAAGTTAATGACTAGGTGTTCCAGGCACGCGTTTTTCGTTGCCAGGCATGGCCCTGAATGCGCCAGTTCAACATCCACATAATTCGCATATCTGCAATATTAACACCCTCCCGCCTCCGCTCGCCTTAAACCAAGTCATTAGCCTTTCTTATTCTGTCACGTTTTTTTTTTATTAATTGTTTTTCTGTGCCGTCTCTTACTATAGTCACCACCTTTGGCAAGTCAGCGCCTTTGTCGTGTTCTTCCTAATTGTGGGCCCACTTTTCGTGCTCTTTAGAGCAGTATGTCTTAACGTCAGGCCTCACCTCTGGAAAAGCGTCACAATGTGTAGCGGAAGGAGGGAAAATAATGCGAAAGGCGCTGATGTTAGCCAGTGTATGTACCAGCTAGCTAATATGATCTCTGGGAAGGGATGGGTTGATGTTAGCAAAGACGCCAAGTTCTGTAACCGATATAAGGGAACACGACGCAGCGTCAGGTGGTGGGGAAAGAGGGGGGTGAAAGATAGAAGAGAGAAACTGGATGGGCTGCCTTTCTATAGTACCTGTACACAACCGAGCGCCCGGTCGGACTATGCCTCCCTCCCCATCAGAAGAAAAAACGGTGGGTGCCCGGCAGCACTCGGAATCGAACCAGCATCACCCGCATAGGAAAAAGGAAGTGAAATATTATAGAGGAAGGTGTTAAACATACTAAGAAAACACACGCAACTAACGCAACGCACCGCGTTAGAATAAGACGAAAGAAAGTTTCAATTCTGTTAACCTTTCCGTAAAATGGGGAAACAACGCAAAAGGATAAATTCGTGACCAACTATAGTTGCTCCCAAAAGACAAGAAAGGTTCGTTGGGCTATAGCCCAACGAACCTTTCCTGTCATTCCCTCACTCGTAGCTCTCTCATCTCTCTCCTCTAATCAATTCTTCGCTCAGTATGTGAAGCTAATGACCGTCAATGTTTCACATTAAGAAGATGGTGGTAATTTTGGGACAACAAGAATTCATCCAGCAAATATACGAATACTACAGCCCTCATTACCATCACTCGTTTAGCAGAATCTTAGGACAGGGTACTAAAAAATATATATATTTTTTTTCGAAACCAGAATTTTTGTGTTGTATTATATGTGATAAGTGCGCTTATTTAGAACGAAGATAGCAGTTTCCGAAAGTCGATGTTGTCAAGCCTGTAGATCGTGATATAAGCGGTATACTGTAAGAACAAAAGCACACTTCATTGTATACATAGCGCTGTCGCGCGGCCTGTGTTCTTATCCGCTGCGGCCGGTGGATGCGCGCGTTCAGCCAATTGCGCAGGCCGGGACTACTTGAATTAACGTTTTCGCGAGAGCGTTGTCCTTCGAACCGCTCGCACAAAGTACTTGGCAAGTCGCAGAACGCGGTTAAACGACATCGGTCTCTGGCAAGGTGTCCCAGCAAACGGCGAGCCCGAAGTGCGCCGGATGAAATCCCACGTTCGACCTTCCTGAATTTCTCGCCTCCCACTAAAGGTTGGACGATCGGGCATCTCAAGTGGGCGTGTACAGGGTATCGAAGCACTGCGATGGCTGGTCTCGGTTTTACGTCAACACTCCCTACGTGTTCGAGCGCAAAGGCAAAGAGGCGCAATAGCGATCCATCTCCAACGAGTTCGATCATCGCAGGTGCGATGAGCAAAGATGCAAGCCTTTTCGAGAGAGTGCAAACAGTCGTCTCGCAAGCAAATGCGAAAGAAGCTCACGGCGGCTGCCCTCGCTTCGCTATCGAGCATTTTATGCGGCTTTCATTGATTCGGGCGAAGTTTTTGTCCTGCCTGCTTGCTTTCCGAGCTCGTCCCTGGAGCGACGTCGATAAGAGCCGGCAAAGTCCTGCGGACGCGCGACCATCGTGCGCGGATTGGTGTGGGCGTATAGGCCGGCGGAGCAGTGGTCCCGCTGACCGGAAGAGGCTCTCGGGCCGTCCGAGCCGAGCTCGAGGAGAGGCTACTCGGGGGGCGATCGACGTTTCCTCTCGAAGGACTTTGACGGAGAACGTTTCCATCTCTCCGCTCGCGGGAGAGAAGTGCGAGAGTTGCAGCGGCACGTGGCCCCGAAGCAGAGCAGCCGTGGCGGCGATCATCACGCGACCACTTCTTTTCCTGTCTGGAGTGTTTGCTTGCACGACGCCTCCATTTGTATCGGTGTCCCCTTTGCGTTTTCTTTGCAGTTGT
This sequence comes from Rhipicephalus sanguineus, assembly GCF_013339695.2. Lineage (NCBI taxonomy): Eukaryota > Metazoa > Arthropoda > Arachnida > Ixodida > Ixodidae > Rhipicephalus > Rhipicephalus sanguineus. Next base: position 125,984,563 of record NC_051176.1, read on the forward strand.
TGCTTTTTTTTTCGCCGAGGCGTTATTTCGTTACTGCGGCGTTTCCATGGAAGCAACACACGAAGAAATGGGAGCAGGGTTTTGCGCCGGGAAGTGGCTGCAAGGATGTGTTTGGGGCGGCGATCTTCTGACCGTTAGAAAGTTGTCGTCAGACGTTAAGAACTACTCTTCCTCCCGGAAACTTCGGGAAACTGAGGTATTTGCCTGCTCATGGGTAATTTACTCTTCTCTTAATGATTTGTGATTAGTTTGTGTGTCACGTCAGAAGCTTATGATTCAGCGACAGCTCAGATAAGCCTCCCGGGTTTCGAAAACACGCCAATAAATATAGGTAGAAATAAATAAGTAGGAAAAAGGAAGATGTCTGCACGAGAGCGGAGTTTTATCAAAGCATTCGAACGGGTTGTTACTCAGCGGCGACCGACGAACGAATGCGGTGCGTATTTTAAGAGCACACATGGCGATAGGGTATGACAAATAAAATTAACGATTTAGAACTGAAGTGGGACGCTGCCTAGAGAAGATATTTCACGTGGTCGTGACGTCGAGAAGACAGCAGTCGGCGTTTGCAGGATGCAACGTGGCCGAAAAATGAGAACTTAACTACAGCAATACACGTTACTGACAGGGCGTGTCCGTCGATCAACTGGCGGTACGCGTCGGCTTTTATACAGGCGCTATGGAACAGCAATATCGGGTGGCGGCGTTATCTCTCGAAAACATTCGCGTGCGGCACGCAATCTTAACAAAGCATCTACTAAAATGTGAAGCTTCTCGAAAACTGCTTCACGCTCAGCGTTGATAACCGTCCTTGCGGTCAACTCGAACACATCAAAATAAAAGAAGAAGCGAGCGTGGCATTGCCCCCCTCTGAAAAAGCATCGTCCCGAATTGCAACAGAACATGCAAAGGAAAAAACAAGTGCATACACAATAAATTACAATAAAAAAGGAAAAAGTAGAGATCTCAGGTTCGCTAACGCGCAAAAAAAAGGCTAAGGCGCACGAACATGGACGACTTCAGGTCGTGCGCGGCGTCGCTGGGAGTTCGTAATGCCGTCCGGGACGACCTCGTAGTCAAGAGCGCCGTGACGTCGAAGCACCTTATGGGCCGAAGTATCGCCGAAGAAGTTTTTCAAGCCCACGTCGGCGTATCGGCGTCCAACCCACAACGGTCACCGGGTTGGTACTCCATGTGGCGTCGTCGAGAAAAGGTGTCGCCCTCTGCTGGTTCTTGATGCGCAGGCGGGCGAGCTGTCGAGTTTCTTCGGCGCGTTGCAAATAGGCGGCAACGTCGAGATCGTCTTCGTCGGTGGCGGTGGTAGCATTGCGTCGAGCGTCGTTGCCGGGCTCCTTCCGTAGACCAGCTTGTACGGCGTCATTTGCGTCGTTTCTTGCATGGCCGTGTTGTATGCGAAGGTCACATACGGAAGGATGGCATCCCACGTCTTGTGTTCGACGTCGACATGCCAGCATGTCGGCGATGGTCTTGTTTAGCCGCTCGGTGAGGCCATTGGTCTGTGGGTGGTACGCTGTGGTCCGGCGGTGGCTTGTTTGGCTGTATCTCAGTATTGCCCGAGTTAGGTCAGCAGTAAACGCCGTACCTCTGTCGGTGATGAGGACCTCTGGGGCGCAAGACGCAGGAGGATGTTCTCAACGAAGAACTTTGCTACCTCGGCGGCACTGCCTCTGGGTAGGGCCCTTGTCTCGGCGTAGCGGGTGAGGTAGTCGGTAGCTACGACGATCCATTTGTTTCCGGTATTGGACGTCGGGAACGGCCCCAGTAAGTCCATCCCAATTTGCTGGAACGGCCGTGAGGTGGCTCGATAGGCTGCAGAAGTCCGGCTGGCCTAGTCGGCGGTGTCTTGAGTCGCTGACAGTCCCGGCAGGTCTTGACGTAGCGAGTTACGTCGGCGACAAGGCGCGGCCAGTAGTACTTTTCCTGTATTCTTGCGAGCGTGCGAGAAACACCCAGGGTGTCCAGACGTCGGGTCGTCATGCAGAGCCTGGAGGACCTCTGGTCGCAGTGTCGAGGGCAAGGAGAGGGCCGAAGCTCTGCTGGAAACCCGTGTGCAGCTTCCAAACGAGAACGTGGTGCTGTACGCGGAAGAGATGAGCAGACTGTTCCGACACGCCGACCCAGCCATGCCCGAGGACAAGAAAGTCCGCTTGCTCATGCGAGGGGTAAAGCAAGAGCTCTTCGCTTGGCTATGCGGAACCAACCGTTATCAAGAGTCGTCTCATGAGGCGACGACGACTAGAAGACGTGAAGCGCAACCGGCAGTATAATCGGATATCGACAACCCAGTGCTTGTCGGCTCCGACCGACCTGCGCGAAACGATCCGAGCGATCGTGCGGGAAGAACTACGCAAGCTCTTACCCAGCACCTCCAAGATGTCACGTGGTCGTGACGTCGATGAAGACAGCAGTCGGCGTTTGCAGGATGAAACGTATTTGGCACTGTGGCCGAAAAATGAGAACTATAACTACAGCATACACGCTAAAATATAGCGGCGACAGGGCGTCGTCCGTCGAACTGCAAGCGGTAAGCGCGTGGTTTTATACAGGCGCTATGGAACTTGCGTGGCGGCGTTATCTCTCGACAAAGCTGGAACATTCGTGTGCGGCACGCAATCTTAACAAAGCGATCTACTAAAATCGTGAAGCTTCTCGAAAACTGCTTCACGGCCAGCGTCGAGCGTTGATAACCGTCCTTGCTGGTCAAACTCGAACACATCAAAATAAAAGAAGAAGCGAGCGTGGCAATATTTTTAAGGTTCATGCAACGGTTTAGGTTACTGACTGTAGGTACCGATTACAGGGCTCAAAACAGAACCCAAATGATATAGCTCAATATGCGCAACAATTTAAGGTAGGCTTACATCATACGAATAAAAACGAATGGCGTCCATGATTAAGTCACTTTTGTTCACAAAAAAACCAAAATAGAAAAGGTCGCCAAGTTACAGAGCTCGGGAAGCGGCATATGCAACCGTTGCATATGCCGCTGCCCTGCTTAGCCATTCAAAGAGTGATTTAACAAGCATCGCACCGCGATAAAAGGAAAATTCTGCGTATGCTGCATGCTTGACCGAAATCATTTGCGGTGTGAAGGTCTTTACGATCTTGGCTCGTGTATGCGTAGCTGAAATCGATATCTGCTTATTCATTATAAATTATCATATGATATGAAGTGGATATTCGTGCTTGTCGTCCGATAAAGGTCCGACAAAGAGCAAAATCAGCTCCTCAATTGTGGATCGTATCACTGATCGCATTAACACACAACTGCTATGGTGGTCTTGCGTCCAGGTCTGTGGCCGTAAACATGACGCAATGAACTCATGTAAGCGATGAGGCTTTTCAATACAACGGCGTGCTGCTGTCTTTGCACCCAATTCTGCGAGTCGCCCTCTCACCCAACACCCTCGTGCCGTAACGAGCCGCTTTCCGCAAGCGGCGTGCGCAAAGCTCGTATTGCGCCGAGCTCGAATAATTATTTTCGGTCGTCAAAAGTCGTGCACCGCCCTCCCTATCCTTGAAGTCGTCACCCCCCCGCGCGCTCTCGTCGCAACAAAGTCCGCCGCTGCCTCGACAACATTGTTAAAGGCGAGGAGGGCATGGCACTGTCTTCGGGTGCTCAGAAAGAAAACTCTGCGTGCCGCATTCGGGACGCGACAAAGACAAAAGAAAGAAGGCAGGCAGACAAGGAAGAAGCCGTGCCGCTGCAACCGGGCATGCCACACTTCGGCGTGCACCACCGCCACGCAGGTTGCGGTGCAAGTGAAACGCGCGGCGAGGAGGGGAGCAGAAAGGAGTTGGACAGTGAACCGAGGAGGGGGGGAGACCGGTCCCGAGAAAACGTCGGCCGGCGAGAGCGCGCGCTCCTCCGCTCTCTTCCTTCGTAGCCTGTATAACGGTGCCTGGGGAGGAGAAGCGCTGAAGTCCCGTTAGGAGGAGGACGCCCACGCCTTCTCTCCCGCTCCCTGCACTCTCCCCATCCTCCGGTTTCTCTTGCATCCCTCGGAGGCAAGAGGCAAACGGGGCCAGTTTCGCTCGGCACTCGGCGTCGCTCGCACGCTCGCGGTGAACTCGCTCAGGTGGACGGGCCTAGCGGACCGGCCGTGAGCCTTTCGCCAAAGCGCTGCGGCTGACCACACGCCGCTCGTGTGTGCAAGCGCGTGTCGCTTCAACGCAACCACCGCCGCGGCAGTGCCGCTTCATCCCAGCAGGAGACATCGGAGAAGCGACTGTCGCCCCTGTTTGTTGGACGCAAAGCCACGCGACTTCTGCAAGCAAAAAAAAAACTTGGTCTACTAGAACTGTTCGCCGCAAGACGACCTTCGGCTTCTTCAGTGGCATTCGGTGACGCAAGAGCAGCGGTCACGGGTTCCGTCTCTTCCGTCGACACGAGACTGGACAAGTAAGGAGACAGTGTCACCGACCGAACTCTACGGACCGTCGACGCGACTTTAAGGAGACGACCGAGTGATTATTTCGGCGAATTGTGAATATATTCCCAATACTCGTCCGGGAGCCTTCAAACCGAGAGAGCCACTGTTCGGATTTCATAAACAGGCTTTGCTCGGGACGGGGGGCCGAGCTTGTGACTGAGCGGCACAGTTTTTCGGATTCACGCGCACATTGGGGCGCTAGCTTTGTGTGCCGCCGCTTCGAACCAACCGCACGGATTAGCTGTTTAAGGTGAGTGAAACTTTCGTCTCATTCCCTGTGAGCGTCCTTGCAACCTGTGTGTTGTCCGCGTGCCCACCCTTACAACCTTCGTTACAACCCTCTTCCCTTTGTCGTTGTTTTGTCTCGTCGTGTCTTAACGCGAAGCGCTGGGACTGCAGAATGGTGTTCGTGAGCACGTAACGAATATCATCGTTACCTGCCTATGGACACCTTGCGGCATAACTTGATCGTGTTTGAATGCGTTTTGCGTCGTTTGATGATCGACTCGAGCCAGTCAGAAGCCGCTTGTTATTTCTTTTTATTTATCTTCATCAAATTTCGAGTCTGTACATCTCGGTTTTTTGCTCCGCTCAGCTTTGATTCTAATTTTGAAACTAGCCTACGAGTCGACGATGATTCGTAACACCACCGTGCGCATCACTCATAAACACCCTTTCCATTACCCCCCCCCCCCCACCCCCCCCGCTCTTTTTGAGCAAATTACTGAGTTGCACTGCGGCAAAAAAGAAAGATAGCGTTAGTTACACACAGTTAACACATTTTCAAATTTTGTTGTTTTTTTTGTCTCCGTACTTCTTTCTTCGCAAAGCAATTTTCTAAATGAAGAAAAGAAAAAAGCTCACGCAACTGTCGACAGGCGAAGCTACGCAAGAACTGCGTGCGATACTTTTGTTTTTTACATTCTGTAATAACTAATTTTCTTCGTTCTCCCGAGGAATGTGTGCTGTACCTGTTATAAGGGCGTTATTCCTCCGTTGCGTTAATTTCCCGTCGGCAACGGCTCAAGAAAAAGCCCTCTTAATTTTCCTGGAGAAGACTGAACCTAAGCGCGAAGTGCAAGTTTGAGAATGTAGATAATTATGAAAGAAGATAATTTCATCTCGAGACATCTGGATTTTTTTTCTTGCCTTTCCTTTCACATTTTTCTAGTAGTGCTAGAAACATTTCTTCCATGTTTCACTATTTAATGCCTCAAATTTCTCCGTGCACACGCGCGGTCCTGCCTCCAGCTTGGTGCCAATATCGTTGAGTTCGCTTTCACTTTTTGTACAGGAATTCTTATTTTAGTTCTTTTTAGTAAGATCATGACACCTCTTTAATCTGTCGTAAGAAAAAAAAATAGGGAATTAATTAACGGGAAAAAGAGACATAACTTGGTGCTTTAGGGAACGGGGTCATTTGTTCGAGTGAGTCTCAGCACGAAGGAAAGTGAATTAGATACAAGTGGCTTAACAGCAACGACACAGTGAACACCAAGAGAGATGCTATGTGAATCGTAAGAGAGATGCCTGGCCACAACTGTACGAAAAGGAAACACATTAAAACGCTCTAATATGTCTCGTGTACGCCAAGGCGAAGCAAGATGCGTTTCCTCAATTACCGCTGTATACTGAGTGTCTATAGTACACAACTGACAAGACTGGTTAGAGATCAGAGGACTGCGGACGTCGCTGTCATTGACAGCGTTCGTTGTCATTCAGTGTTTGCTTGAGGCTGAGAGTGGAGGCTGGCGTAAAGAGAAAACACTTCTTGGGGACCATCGACGGGTTAATTGTCTCAAAGCTCTGAAGTACCACTTCCTTTTTTAGTTTAACGCTGGCGCGGTTTCGAAAAATGCTTTTTTTGCAAAAGTATACATGATTGTTCGGAGATGTTTTGCGAGAGCCTGCCGTTCGAAGATTTCCAACCCAAGTGCGGGATTCCCGACTTCTCTTTATGCTCCCTAGTACTGCCTGCAGAAACAAAAGAACAAGGAAGAGAGAGAGAGGGAGGTTCACTCAGCTATATTTATCTCCAAAGCAAGCGAAAGAAATACGTGTGATAAAGGTTTCTCTCGCCTCGAGACGAACGTAAACGGTGCAGATAGAATGCTGGAGCTGTCTAGGAAGGCAGCGAGCGCCTGCGCACCACCATTCAGACTGAAGTTTCGACAGACGCCCGACAGATACGCTGCTCGATTTCATGTTCTCTCAGAAATCGCGGCGAGCAGGCACTAAGCAGTTACCACGTTCGCGGTTTTAGGGGCGGCGTGGGACTTGCCAGACCATCGGCGGCGCGAAACTGCACCCGCGTGTGCGCGCGTTATGATTTGACACGCTTCGGATCTCTCAGGGCCTCACGATAGCGCCGGCCGTCCCTCGCACCCGCTGCATCGAGAACGAACAGCAGGTTCGCCAAAAGATGCGAGTTCCCAGAGCACACAGCGAGGGGCCAGAGCTGACAGCCCCGCTATAACCGGCACGAGAGGGAAAGAATGACTACACCCGGTTTAGTAGCGAGCGCGAAACATATGACGAGATCGGGAGAAGGCGGCTCAAGTATGCTAGAGAGGCGCATTCGTCACACATTTCCTGGCAGCGAGTGGCGCGCACAATAATTCCCGCTCACTAAAGTACACACTCACACAATGCGCGAAGTGCTGGAACAGAGCATGACGTGACGCGTGCTCTGCCCACGCACAAATTTGCAAAGCAAATATTTACGTGCTTTTTCATTGCGGCATTTTAGAACCTCGACTCCGCCTTCTCGTGGCACTCAAGTAAAATGGAGCGTAGTACTAAAGCCAATGCGCATATAGTAGCTGTGCGACCCGCAACGTCCCCCCGAAAATTTCGAAATATTTCTGCTCCCCATCTCGCGTCGGTTAAGACAACTTTGTACGAACGCTTGGCAAAGAAGAGTAAGGCCCCACTATAGGACTCCATCGCTGCTCAGCTAACATATATGCTTAGTTTAATTTCAACTTCTGCTTAAATGCGATAACGCAGCTTTACGCGAAAAGTTATTTATTCCGCCAAACTGTAAATCTAAGACTTTGGCGTGCGCAGTCGATTGCTGGAATTCCAAGGTGCCTTAGTCTGCCCAGATTTCAGTGTATAGCTCCTCCGTCTGACCGAAAGTCTGGACAGATATTGGACTTGTAGCATTCACAGAAGTAACCGCAAGTGTGAACTGCGTGCGCACAAGTACCCACTGGTAGGTTTCATTCTTAGCTACACGCGGTTCCTCAGTCCTGTGCCTGCCATAATGTCAGGTGTGGCTTCCGACTACCAGGAGAAGCAGACTGACGTTACCGACGATCGCTCGCGTATTTGTCTGACCATGCACTTTGTGCCGGCGATTCGTCAGTCATGTTCAGGCTGTGCTGCCTGGGCGATACAGCTACTGCGTTTCGCTTGTGCGCAGCGGTGCGCATGTGCGGATCCTGCGAAACAATATCGCGACATCACAAATGCGTAATGTAGTGTCATTGTCCAAAAGCACCGAATAAAGCTTTCAGTTCACCAGGCACATATTGCGGCACTGCAAGCATGGAAGCGCGTCGACGCATTATTACGCTAATCAAGCCCTTTCAAAAGTCACGTATACCATTCATTTGCATTTCAACAAAAGATTCATTGTATAGTGTAAGGAGATTAACAGGGACGCAGCAGGTATTCTATGACGACCTTTGCGAGGAGCGCCGCCCTTGCACCCTGTGGAGATGACTGACCATGCAGCGAAGCTGAAAGGGGCGGCCCCGGTGTTTATCAGTTTATCACGGAGCCATTCCACTCTTTGAAGGCGGATGACCAGCGAAGCTGTGTAGCACACAGGTGACATTGAATTTCGTTGAAAGGCACGGAATTTTTTTGAAAAGGGGCTGAAAGCTCCTGAAATTCCATTTTGAATGTAGACGGTTTTCCACTTGATCAACATGCGTTTTTTTTTTTTTTTTTTTTCCGCGACATGCGTCTGGGCTTGCGCCGCGTGCGCTTGGCGTTTCGTGCACGATCTTGAGGAGCCATTTGAGCATGCATGCGTACTTCTGCCGCATTCTCCGTTTCGCGACACTTTAGTGGACCAGTGGTGAGTGGTGGTGGTTTGCCCCATTCCTGTGGTACACACGTTCTTCCCGCGAACACTTCTTCATTTTTACTGAAAAAGTGGTGCGTTTAGTTGGGCTTGTGCAATGGCTGTGGCACATACCTTCGCTGCTTAAGGGCATCCGTTTCGCCTCCCTCGGCATATACAGATTCGCTGTACTTAACACCAGGAAATAAATGCTAAGCACTTTGAAGCAATTTACAGCGTGTGTTGCTGTTCAGGAAGGCTGCACGCTTTTGTGCATTAGGTGCTATACACGGAGACTTTGAGCAGCTCGCTTTACAACTGACGGCGGGCATGGGACCTCTGTTATGCTTATACTGACGAACGTATCACCGAAGCATGTGGTTCGGCCAAGAATAACTGCCATATTCATTGCTTTTGAAGTTCCCGCGATGTCATCCACCGTTCCGTAGAAGAACGAAGGAATGTCGAACACGTTACACCTTCGCTACGTAAGCGTACTATTGCATTCCGGGCTTGTTAGCTCGTCTTGAACTTAATGCAAGGCTGCAGGAGTTGCTGGACTCCAGCTTGATGACCTCAGCTGTAGTTCACTCCTTCTGTCCCTGACTGCGGTGATTGAAACTGGCAATAATCAGTGCAAAGCGCATTCTGGAGCTAGCTTGTGTGGTTTACCATTGCCGATAGAAACAGCGTAAGAGGACACGCACGAAAAACGAGGAGGCTCCGGCACAGTGTGATATTTTTGCTCTCTTCCTGCTTGTCCCGAATGCTCTCCGGCACTGTTTTGTAAGGCTTGATAAGCGCGCGTTTAACGCGTAATGTGCATGCAAACAAAACGCAGTCAATCGAGGCACAAATGGTGGCGCGACACTTTTAGACTGTAAAGTCGCAATTTTTTGCGGGCAATAGTGCATCTATTGCGGCAAAACTAAACAAAAGGTGTTTACTCAGATAACAGATTACGAATCTATTTTTGCAGTAATTGTTGTTGTTCCTGTCCCGTGTTCACGTGAAAACAAAGGTAGCTCAGTACAAAGCTTGGATAATGACTGGTTGAACGCTGCGTAAGAAAGAGAAAATGAAACGTTATTCGCACTAAAAACCGGACACCAAATTAAGCAAGCGCAAGTGCGTAAAAAGAAGAAGAAGAAGAAGAAGCTTGTTGCGCTTTGCGACAGTTGAAGCTCGACAGAAAATGGTCAGTCACTAAAGAGCAAAATCGGCTCCTCAAAGTGATCGTATCACTGGCCGCATTAAGACACCAGCGGTATTTTTGTTTTTAATTTTAACGAAATTCAGTAAAGTGGTTTCTGGTTCATCTGATCTTGCTATACCTCTATATACTGTTGGATGTGCGATGTGAAGAAATTGAGGGAGGGGAGGAGGATTTGCGCCAAAAGGGACATACGTACACAACAACGAAAATCACGCAACAACAAACGAAATTTGTTGCACCGAGCACACAGTCTTACGCGGGTTTGGTCATGCGTGGCAGCGTGTTAAGACGCTTTTTCTCGCGGACAACTTAAAGAGGTTCTAAAAACTTTCGAAAGCCAGTGCTATCTTAATGTGTCGTATCACTCTGGTTTTGTTTTTTTTTTTCTTTTTCGAGCTGGAGCTATATTTCGCAAGAGAATTCAACTTCGCGCTCTTCCCGGCTTGCGCTTTTAGAAATAATCTCCGCACCGTCGGGCGCCGGATTTGTTCTCAACGAACAGCACACCCTCATATAGTAGCGCAGAGCAATATGCCTGCGCACGGCTCAGCTCAAGTTATGAAATGTCTTCCCGCGAAGCACGAATTCTCATTCGTGGGGCTTCGATATTCGTCCTCGGGATTTGTACGACACTATTCCTAAAGCGCCAGTACCATTCTTTCTTTGACTCGTGCATCTATCACACACGAATATGCATGGTTTCTCCACTCGTTTCTCCTCAGATTTCTTTACTGGGCGATGGTAAAAGCACCCGAACATGAATAACCTCAATCCAGTGCAAGTATAGAAGCGGCATAGCGGCCCGTCACATACAGAATAAAATCGAATGATCGAAATAATGATTTTTTTTTTTACCGCTATAACGTATTTGTCGCTGGCCCATTTCGCATTCGTCGAAGGCAAAGAGAGAACGCGTACGCATCCCTACGTATATAAATGCGAAGGTTGTCTGACGCGCTGGTCAACAAAAATATTGTCCGCGCGCACGTCGTACGGCGAGAGCGGCCGAGGGTTTCGCGACCTTTCTCGCAGGAAAGGGGGCCACGAGGGTCAAGCCAAAGGAGGCGGTCCGTGAAGCGGGGATATTTGTTCGTCCCGTCCCTTCAAACAAATCAACCGCACTGTACACTCGTAACCCCGCGGGGGGCGCCTACTGACCCACATGAGCTGCGCCGCGCTGCGCCGTTGGCCTGCAGGGGCGAAAGCGCGCGGGGACCATCGTCTTGAATATTTCACCGCGTATGTATATATACACCGGCTGTCGCGTTTTTCCGCGGCCCGCCATCGCAGAGACGCGCAACGGGAAAGAAGAAAGCCGTCGCAAAAGTGGGGCGCGCGTGTGTCGCCACTCGGCGGCAGCGGCGATGCCTCTTCGAGCACGCGTTGCACTGCGCATGGCAAACCAAACAGCCGCGTTCTTCTCGGAGGAACCTTTTTTTGCACCTGTGTGACTGGCGAATGCAACGCTGTCAAAGAGAGAGTGCGCCTCGCGAAAAGGCGACCAACGGACTCGCTGAAGGAAAGCAAACGTTGCGCCCGTCGACCACATCGAGCCGTCACTCTCCGCTATAGTGTCAGCAGCTGAGAAGTCGACAGAGACGTACGTCGAGCGTCGGCTCACCTCTCTGCCGTGGGGACCACGTAAAAAGAAGACCATCGCTCATGCATACACTCATGCGCGCCTTTGGGAATCCGCTACGCGCTTATACCTATGTGCCGTCGATCGGATTTATTTTTTTTTTTTGCCCTGCAGTTATAGCTTTCTTCTTTCTTTCGGTCGTTTTTTTTTTTCTAGAAAGAGAGTGACCGCTTTTACAGCGCATAATGTATGTACACTGCGCTAGTCGGCACCTTCAAAGGTACGAAAGCACGAGCGAACTAATGTGGTTTGAGAACACGCTTTAATCTTGATCCGTAGCCGCGGGCTGACAGGCGGACTGACGGGCTGTTTGCTGTTCCCCGTATATCGAATAGGAGAGCGCTAGACGAAGATTTCATGCACACGTTCCCCGTCAAAATGAACTCAGCTCTCTCACCCTTCTGGCTTCATTTCTAGCTTCACGCTTGGTATTTTATTTAAACGACGCGAATTGAACTTGTAGAATGACGTCCTCGCCAAGTTTATTCGTAGAAACTACCGTTGTCGTCGGGGCTACAATGTGCCAGTACAGAAGACGAAAGCGAATTGGTTGATGCTGTCATGTGTTGCGGAAAGGCGAGACGAGATTAAGTCGCTACAGACCGCGTGCAAGGTCTATATGTGTCTTGCGCTGCAAGACACATACGAACAATCAAATGACTCCCTGATTAAGCTTTTCTCAAGGGGTTTACTTCAGGAAGGTATGCGTGGACCCTGTAACTAAGTACGTAAAAGTTCGGCATATCTTGAGCCAACAAACTACGACAACATCTCACAAACAGCCTCCAATTTCCTCCTACATATACCGGTAATCAGATGTACGCCTTCGCTAATATGCCACTTTAAACGTTAAATACTGGTCTCGGTATGATCGATTTCATTGGCTGTATGTTGTGACGTGCCTTTTGACTAACGATTCCATTTTTCATGAAACCCATCTGAAGTCCAGGTGATCCCGTTCAGAATTTATTAAAGAACCCCTCCACCTCTGCTATATATATCTCTCTCTCGTTAGGTCATCCATGCTTAACACTCTTTTCAATCAACGAAAAATAGACCTGGGTGCTTTCCGTACAGACGTCATAGTATGAGGGACAGACGTTGTGTGATGGACAATGAGACTTCCCAAGAGTTCCAGGATTTCATACTATCGATGACCTTTGCACACATTACAGCGGCTTCCGCGCTACCTTCAGGTGACACGGAGACACTCACTCGTCACAATAAACCCGCGTGCTGTTACAACCCGCAACCACCTCATGTCTCTCGCGTGCTTGTGTGCCGAAAGCCAAGTCACCGACACGTTTCGATCCGCACTAAAGTGTTACACGATTCCGCAATAGTTGTGAACATTCAGTATTTGACATGCGTTCCGCACTCTGTGTCGCTGCGCATTGCGTTAATATTCTGTTTGTTTTGCTTTAGCGGACATGCCTACGTGCCATTCTTTGATGCATGAAGTAGGTTAAACACAGTCTTAAATTTATATGTTCTATTATGCGGGACCACGCTCTTGCTTATTATTTTTTGATAATCGCGTTTAGCGGCCACATGTTAAAGCGTAACGTTTCTCATACACACAAATATAGGTCATCATTCTCGTCGAAGAGGAAATAGCAAGAGCGGGCTTTTCCCCAGAAGGTCTCTTATTGCGGTGAAGCCAACTACGAAAGGGAAACGGTGCTTACGTGCAGACGCGTTCGCAAACGCTTTGGCTTTAACAACACGGTGAACAATTGAGAAAAGAAAGACTTCAAAGCGAATCCACTCGGAATTGTTGGTTACTCGGCGTACAGGGAAACTTGCGCAGAAAACCGATGAAGAGGAAGAGAACACGCAAAGTTCACACACGCCGCGCTGTACTTTCAACAAAAGGTTTATATTCATAGATACCTTTCTTTTATGTGCTGAACAGCGCAAAATAAACGAATAGGAAAGATACACGTAAGCACAGATTCTGCTCACGTCACCACGTGATTTGGTAGTGGTTTTTAGAAATGTCAGCTTCTTTTTTTTTTAGGGGGGGGAGGGGGGGGGCAAGGCTGCAGATGTGCAGCTGACACTATTCCGACTGGCACGTGCTATTGCGACAGCCTCAAAACAAATGTTTTCTATAAAGCTCAGCGCATTATGTTTACGTTATGTCCTCCCTTCGTGCTCAACGGTTATCGAAACCGTTTTCCCGTACCAAAAAAAAAAAAAAGGGAATAAATAAAAGTAATATATACAAGTGAAATTCCAGTCAATATTCCACAGCTGTAGAAAAGTAGCAAGCGTGTTACCGGTCACAAAAGGGAAATGACGAATAGGAAATCGAATTGCGATTGGATCGTAGTGCAACACGCCGAATTTGCGTATTTATGGGTTTCTGGTATAGCGTGAGTGTTTACCGGGAAAACATGAGCAGTACATCTGAATACAGCGCTGCAATAATAACAAAAATGAGACAATTTGTGGCACTTTTCTTACGGAGCGTCTTCCTATACATCATGGATTGATACATTTACGTTTCATGTATATATTGTTATTGTATAACCATTGTATAACCCGACACCTGGAGTAGCAGCCAGGTGATAAACCAGGCTAGAATCTCCGGCTCTCCTTCTCTCTCTCTCTATCTTTATATCTCCCCCATCCCTTCCCCCAGTGTAGGGTAGCATACCGGTCCTTCTAGACTGGTTAACATCCCGCCTTTCCTTTCTCTCCTTCTCCTTCCTTCCTTCCTTCCTTCCGGGGATAGCGTTAAAAAAAATGCTATCTATCTATCTATCTATCTATCTATCTATCTATCTATCTATCTATCTATCTATCTATCTATCTATCTATCTATCTATCTATCTATCTATCTATACTATCTATCTATAGTCTATTCTATCTGTCTGTCTGTCTGTCTGTCTGTCTGTTTCTGTCTGTCTGTCTGTCTATCTATCTACTTCTTATCTATCTATATACTATTCATTCTTATCCTATCTATCTATCTAATCTATCTATCTATCTATCTATCTATCGTCTGTCTGTTCTGTTTGTCTTCTTGTCTGTCTGTCTGGTCTGTTCTGTCTGTTCTTGTCTATCTATCTATCATCCGTATCTATCTATCTATCTATCTACCTATCTATCTATCTATCGTTGATGAGGTTAATAATCTTGACGCCCCTCGTCGCCGGCCGCTCCACAGCAGAACTTTGAACAATGGTGCAGAGATGACACGGACGTCAGGTTAAGGGGTTGCAGTTGTGAATCGAGAGCAATGAAGCCTTGGCGCTTTTTTATACTCTGACAGTCGAAAGAAAACGCGCAGGCGGCTACCGGTCGTCTCATTCCATAGCATCGAGGCGGAAAATCATCACCAACCATCTTCCGTGACCGCAGATTCCGCTGTAGCGAGTGAGAACTGTCATTAGCAAGTGCGATTCGGGTGCACTATACACTGCGCTCCTTGCTATATACGTGCGGAGCTTTGTCATGTCGTTGATAACCGCTTATTTGAGAGGTCATCCGCGATCATTCGAAACTCATTAGGCATTGTTGCGAAACTGCGCTTTGTGTATCCAGCAGTTGCCCTTTCCGCCGCGAAAGCTTTCGAGAATGCTGTGGATTATCACTACATACTATATACTTTCGACACCGTAAACGAGAATTTGGACGATGATTTTCGAGCATCAAAGAGATTGCGTTGAAAATGGCGTTTTATTCGTCGCCAGCTTCAATGGCTAAAAGGGAGCAGCGTAATTACGGCCGCAGAAGAAAGAGAGAGAGAGGGGGGGGGGTGAAATTTCTTTTTGAAAAGCCTAGGAATAGACAGTGCGCGCAAAATTTTCGGGTTGAAAAGAATCTACGACTGCTGAGGGTTTCATATTATATCGTCACTCGAGGAGAAATGTCTGCCTTGTAACTGACTGCCTTATTCATCTGCTTGACCGTAACTATAGACAAACAACGCTCAACTACATGTGGGAGGCGACGTGGTGGAGGGCCCCGGATTAATTTTGACCGCACAGGGTTGTCTAAAGTGCCTCAGAATCTAACTACTGGAGCGTTGTTGCGATTTTGTGCTTTTTTTTTCGCTGTCCGAAATGCGAGCGCCGTGAAAGCCAGAAATCGAAACCGCCCCTTCATGCTCGCCAGCAGTGATGATCATGACGCACACCGAGGCTATTTAATGTGTAACTAGCTTTTATTATCATCAGATATAATTGTATAAAATTATATTCTCAGTATATCTGATCAAGTACTACTATGCGCATCTGCAAGAAAGTTTTTGATGACGACATAACCTGAATATTATAGAAAATATAGGGGGGACAGAGCTGTTAGCTATGCATGACATGTAGCTGCTACTGCTAGAGGTTGCGAAGATCCTCCCCCCCCCCCCCCAAGTTCTCTCTATCTCTCTTATTTTAATATCATGAACAGCTTTTTCTGTAAGTCTTGCAAAAGCAACAAACAGGGAATCATATTTTATAAAAAAAAGGTTATCTTATAAATTAGGTAAAAGTGCCTAGACAGATGAGTAGCACTCTAACCCCAACAGTTTTTTTGGCGCAAAGCTTTCCACTCCACTTAGCAATGCATTAACCACTGAGCGAAGTTTTAAATTATGAACATAATTCTAGAAAAAGAAATAGATGAAAAGGAAGAGGCAGGGAGGTTAACCTGGTAGCAATAACCGATTTGCTACCCTGCACAGGGGTGGGGAAATAGGGGTCAGCAAGAGGACAGATATATATATATATATATATATGCACACGCATATGCACACATATACAGGACGTTCCTATCAGAGCCGTTCTGATAGAGTGGTTGAACGCAGAAAGCGCAGTAGCGCATGCACAGCCTTCTTTTGTAAGATACTGGAAACAATCAAATATTAATACCGCTCTCCAGAACTGACGCTGCACGGAAGCTCCGTGTGCTTGCTCGCCAACGCACCACGTCGCAGTGGAACGAGCCACACGCACGACTATATTCTCTGGATCCAACTCTCAGCCTTCGAATTCCTCCAGCACTTCGCCGAGGTGACGCACCCTTCTGTGCAGGCTATAGTTGGGTGTCGCATTTACCTATGCGTACGCGTTCCGCATAGGAATGGCCGACACTGCAGCTTGTGACCATGTGTGACTGTCCACAGTACTGTTCGCAGAGACAGTCGCTTTGCAACGCGCTTGATAAATTCGACGACCGAACTCTTTCGGAAGAAAGAATCCTGCGCCACCGACAGGACTTAACATAATTCTAATGACTTATCGTAACATTAGAGGCACTTCCATCGTGCTGTGAAACGCCGATTCTCCCAAAGCGCCTAAATATTACCTCAGCACTTCCGCGCTATATTCTCGTGTGGAGAAGAGGTCACTATACCTAAGTCGCCGTTCGAAATTGGGCCTTTGCGTGCGGAACCACCCGGCGTAATCCTACTCCGTATTCAAATTCGATTCTCTAATCGGCGACGATGATTTCGAATCCACCGCAGGCTGTTCTGAGCTCCGGGCGAGGTAGACACATCACTTCGGCACGAACTGCACGTACAGGTAATGACCTCAAAGTTTTTACATATCTCCAGAGCTTTTTTTCTCTCCTTTCTATCCGATTTTTGCAGCCTTTTCTTTTCCCCTATCCTCAGCGTCCTTTACCGTTTCATATTTACATACCCTTCGAAATGGCGACGCCACAGAAATCTCGAAAGGCGGGAGACCGCTCTTCGTAGTTTGTTAAAAACAGATGCGTTCTCTAATCGCACCACGGAATGTCCCCTTCATACCCTCGAGGTATCGTCGTCCTTTCTCACTTATGGAAACTCGCAAATAGGATTTGGTCAGTTGAGTTCAACGGGCACATAAAGATTGTGAGCTTAAAGCGAACTTGTTGCATGTGTGCGTCTATAGACTGTATACAGGCCAAGATTAACGTTGCTCTACCTGAAAAAAGAAGCTTTCTTTTAATAGCAGTACCTTTATTTCGAGGTGCGAAGCTTATTGCTTACAAGGGAACTTGTGGGGGGTGCTAGAACGGACGCACGACGCGGCTGAAGTCTCTCTCGTATGAAGCAATCCGGCGGCAAGTAATGTCCAAACTGTGAACAAAAGTAATGCACACACACACACACACACACACACACACACACACACACACACACACACACACACACACACACACACACACACACACACACACACACACACACACACACACACACACACACACACACACACACACACACACCCTCTCTCTCTCTCTCTCTCTCTCTCCAGTACTTTACCGCAGAGGCTTTTGCATTTATACTTCTCACGCCGCGCAGACACTGTTGGACGCTTAAAGCGTTCTTCGTTTGTTTCGAGCCATGAAAGTGACAAACAGAAGATTACTTTCTTGTGATTACTTTCCTGCGGTGGTTAGAGTACTGTGATTAAATGCGTCGCTGGTATTAAATATCGTTTAGCAGGCGGGAACTAGTACTCAACGTTAAATTCTCAGACACGTATGGATATCGTGACAACGTGGTTGTAGCGCTTATGAGAAAGGAAGAAAAAGGCGCTCATTTCTGCCACCCAATAGGGAGCACGGCGCGGCGCTTGAGGGGTGGGGAAAGGGGGAGACAGAAGAGAGGAAAGAAGAAGAAGAGAGAGTTGGCAGACACGCTGCGAAGATACAACATCGGCTGCGTATTGCCCGCACCAGTTCATAGCTTACATCAGGCGTGCATCTTTCGCTATTGTCAACCCTTCATGCACAAGCGCCAAGGAAAGCAGTTGCAGCCTCGAAGAAGACCAGTCCGCCTGTCGATACGTCGGCTCCAGCACACGAATTTTTCATGCACTGTATTGGTCATTATGTGCCTCGTTATCTCAGTGTCCATCCTTAAACGTCGGCTACGAGCACTTCATGCTTACAAGCTGAAAAAAAAAATCTAGTAAAACGTAACCTTGACGCAAGTGACCGTTACCTTGCTGTATAGTACCGTAAGCAACGTAAGTAGGTTAGTCGTTTTGCGTTATACATAAATGTTCTAAAGTTCTCATGTTTTGTTGACGTCTCGAATGTTAATTTTATAATTTTCTTCTTTTTTCATTTGATCATTTGACTGAATCTAGCAAGCTAAACTCGTTCGACTTCATTATCAATTTGATTGCTATGGTTCCCGTGCATCAAAGGCAGGCGTGGCGCAGTGGACCAAGTTTTGTCCACATGCGTAATGTTAACGAAAATACCACCGTTATAGTCCCAACAGCCAGGTTTTCACAGTTCCAGTCAGTAAAACAAATCATACGTTTCTGACATTACAAGGTCACTTAGGTTGCAGAAATTAGTTACGAGCTACAGCATTATATAACGAAGGGGTTTTTATTATTATTACTATTGCAAAGGGGCTTTTTTTAACTTTGACACACCGGACAATATAATATCACAAAATCACTATTTTGTTGAATTCGGAAACTTTTGTTTTCCGTGTGTAAAATTACACACGCCTTTTGAACGCCCTTAAAACGTTAAGTACACTTTCTTTCACGGCACATCCTTGAAGAGGCGTTTTCTTCCTCTTCTTCTTTTTTTTTTTTTTTTCAGCGTAGACTACTCCCGTTTCAGAATGCAAAACGCAGAAGAAAAAAGAAAGAAGAGAAACGACTACTTACCTTGAGCTTTAAGGTTTTTTTTTTTTTTTTTTCTAATTCGTTCATACTGATTCGCAAGCCAAAACGAAAGGTCCTTCATAGAACCAGAATACGACAACCTATAAATAAAAGCATTTTCGTTGTCTACGTCCGCCCAATTTGCTCGAGCGTTTCCTGCGAGAAGGGAACAAAAATTTTCGGTCTCTTATTCCACGTCTTCACGTTTTCTTTACGACGAGAAAAGATTTTTTTAACAGATAGACAAGAACAGAACACGTGCAAATAAAAAAAAGGTGGGGGGGGGGGGGGGGAAGAGAATCGGCGAACGGGTGAAGAGAAATGTGGATCCTTGGCAGGTTACCTAGACTGCGCATTCGGGCGGCAGTGATTGATGAAGCCACACTTGTGCTGAGGGCTCATTCGCAAAGGGCGCGCAGGCCGGGCGCCGTTCTCGGGATATGGCCGTGGAAGACATATATACGATCGCGATTGCGGAATTCTGGCGCGAAACAATTGTTCGACTGTCATTAAGCCGTGACAAAGAGCGCCCCTTCGTCCGCCTTCACCGAGAACCGGCTTTGGGCCGCCGTCACGTCCTACACTCAATATGCATAATTTAACCCTATCCATCTATATGCCCTCGGTGCTGTCGCCTTCGTCTTGGCTGTCTTTATTGAGCTGCCGGTCGGCGCGACAGCTCCTGACCAAGGCGCGAGCTTCGATTTTCGGGGTGGGGGGGGGGGGGGGGGACGTAAAGGCAAGGACGGGAGAAGGGTGATGACATACATTTCGCCCTATTGTCGGGCCTAAACGCGCGATTTCTCCGGTTGTGAATGAATTGCTACCTGCGGAGCTCCGATAAAGGAGCCGTCCACTGGCCGCCGCAGGCAACAGAAAAGGGAGGGAAATAAGAAAAAAGAAAAATAAGTGAAACGTAGAAAGCCGCGGAAAGACAGTATAATAAAGAAGGCATACCCAAAATCGGTGTTAGGAACAGCAGCGTTGGGAACAATAAAAAAAGTAGAGTGGAAGGGCGAGGGGTGTGCAGGAAGCGGAGGAAGCACAGCTGAAGGGATTCGAGCGTCTTTCTGCTCGGCTATGCCCTCGGAATCTAGCGGCCATCTCTTTTTTTTTTTCTTTTTCCGCTTTTGATGGTACGCTTGTTTCTTTGTCGATCCGAGGTAGAAAAGTCATATATTTCCCGTCGATGTCGTCTATAGGGTTGAACAATTGATATCTGCGCTTCAGAAGGAAACTAGTAGAGAGAGAGAGAGGGGGGGGGGGGGAGAGAAAGGAAGACCTGTCTTGAAATTTATGGCGTCTGACTGCTTTTCTTCGTGCATTGGCTGCGTCTCCCTTTCTTTTCCTCGTGGTGAACGGATTGCAGCATCGTAAGCCGCTCTGACTAAGGATGGAAGTCGCGCAGAATAGGGTGCCCCCAGCGCTTGAGTCATCTTCTGCAAAGTGTTCGACAAGACGACTGTATACGAACAGAAAGCTTCATCGGAGCGCAAAGAAACATAAATTTAACAGGCGCTGCGGGCTGCGTTCCCGGCAAACTCGATGTCAGTGTGGCGACCCCTTTTGCGGTGCGCGCAGGCGTACTATACGTTGAGTGCTCGCACGTCGTATCCTCCAAACCCTGCAAGTATAGCCTACTTGAAACTGGAGTTTTTTTTTTATTTTGTAGAACATCGACAAAAGCTGGCGGACTATCCTGAAAGTATTCTAGCGGTAAGTTTTACCAAAAAGGCTGGATAGGTGCCGTCGGTGAGGAATGCAAGCGTCCATTGCTCAGGCAATTTCTCTAACATCGGCGTCCCTTGGCGGGCTGGATGAGCGTGAAGTGCTGACAGAAACGTCGGTGACTGCAGACACAACACGAGGCGCGATATCTGTGGCGCTGCGTGGAGATGGTTTGCGTGGTGCCTTGCAACCAAAGCTTGAATATGAACTGAGCTGCACTACAGGAAAAGCTGAACCCAGTTTGTTTTCTTAGGTCTCATCGATCTTAATTCGTCCTAGACACTGTCCGTGTATAGCGCGAACAATCGTTTTCTGGTTAACCGCGATGCACACATACTGATGCCGATTTGGCTCAGTCGTTCAATATATGCGAGCTAACGAACTTAAAGTTAAATAATAACGCTCAAAATAAACGCTACGATCACTTTAGAAACTCTACTTCATATCAGACCCAAGAAAAACAAGTTTGCCATGCTGAAAATTTAATTGAGTTAACTTACTGATTACACAAAACGAAGCAAGAATTTGCCCTTAAGACAACGAGTATCCTTTCGAAACTCAATATTTATTCATCCCATGGTAACAGGTCGGCTAGTAAACCACAGCGCCAGAATGTCGGTGTCACGTGAAGAATTACAACAGCACTTTTCGCATTTCCGCACTTATGGCTCCCTTCCCAAACCATGCTGATTCCAATCTTAGACCGCGTATGTATACAATGTGTAGTGCGCTCTAGCAACTAGCATAAGCAGAGGCTCAAGATCTATGTCGTCATGGCGTGCTGGCGCAGGAAGCCACTTCTCGCGGAATAAGGGACATGTTTTGATATTCCGGAAAAATAGTTTTCTAATTGAGCTCAGGGCAGGTATTTTCCTCTTTAGAGTCATTTTAAGTGTCTGTCGGCATGTACTTTGGGGTACGCAGGATGTTGTATTTTTAAGTAGCTTGTACCTCCCTCCCCCTCCCCCCTCTCTCTCTATCTCTCTCTCTGTTGTCTATCTGAATCTGAAGGTTTGTATTATCAGTCCTTTCGTATAGCTAATAATAGAGGAAAACGCGAACGCCTGCTGAATGCACGCGCGAACAAAACGGCTGTATACACTCACGCACGTTTACATGTGTACTATATATCGTGGATTTTAACTATATATGCGCGCATGCGTTGGGCATTCATTCGTGTTCTCTTAGCGCCGTAAATGAAGAGCGCAGCGGGAGGTGGCAGTTGACGCAACCGAAAAGTATCAAATCCATCGATTACTCACTCGATATGGTTCGCAGCTGCATCATTCAGACAACAATGTTCGCGCATACGCCAAAGCTTCAATGCACAAACAAGAACGCGATCTAGCTGCATCTTTAATAATAATAATAATAATAATAATAATAATAATAATAATAATAATAATAATAATAATAATAATAATAATAATAATAATAATAATATAATAATACATAGAACCGCGACGGGCGGGCGGGTAGCGGTTATCCCGAGTGTTCCAGGTGCAGTAGCGTGGTGGAAATGTTTGAGAGACATCAAGCGAAAAAATAGGATGTGGGGAAGCGTGGAACGCGGGGTGATCAGGGAGCATAGAGGAGGAAGCGCTATAGTATAGCGTACAGAGGGACGGGACGACGAAGACGACGACAGACAACGAACGGCCGCGGTATACGGGAGCAGACCAGAAGAAGGATTGCGCCAGCCATTTGCACTTTCGCGGACGCGGAAAAAAAAAAGAAATGCGCTAACGAGGAATTAAGGCCACGTCCAGATGAATTTGTCTATACATTCGTCTTCCCACGCAGTGGACAAAGATATCTGCAGGGATGAAATTTCCTTCGGGAAAGTAAAAGTTAAGAGTGTAAAGACAGAACTCTCTCTCTCTCTCTCTCTCTCCCTTCCTTCGTTTCTCTTTCCTCGCTCGCACGGCCGAAGAAAATGATTCCCTTTTGTTCTTGATGAGCAAATAATATCTCGGCATGAAAAGCGTCCCGTCTTGAGTCACTCCCACATACTCCGCTTTTCGGACCCACGAAATCGTCGTGAGAGGTTTCTGTCGTGTGGGACACGGGGGAAGATCGTTCGTAGCTGTTTTCTTGCGCATCGACAAAGCTTGTCTTTCTTTCGGTTGTTCCTTCGTTCCTTCCATTCTTTCGTTACAAAGAAAGAAAAAAAGAAAGAACGATCTCCGCCGTTCTCGTATGACACCTTGGAACGAAAGCTTAAGAGAATATAATATATATATATAACGTTACAAGAGATAAGCACTGCCTGCTTTTCGTTTTTAGTTCGCGCCCCTAACGAAAGAACAAACGCACCAGCTCTTACTGCTTCGTTTCGTTTCCATCTTTAATCCTTTTGCTCGAGCCATGTGAACCCCGCTGCCCAACAACAGTCAAATTCGTTAAGGCGCCTGGAATTGCGATGATGGAGTGAGCGTGAGTAAAAAGGAAAAAAAAAGAAAACGGTGCGCGAGCTCATGTTTTTCTTGGCTTAGTGAATTCTTTCCAGGCTTTCTTCGGATAAAGGAAACTTCGCTGATTTATGAACGAGGTTCGGTGCTTTATTTTAGGTCTTGTTCACACATCCCCGCGCTAACGGGAGGGGGGGGGGGGATGCAATTTTTCAACGTGCTCGAGCTCACCACGCGCAGTTTATCCTTTTAGCGAGGAGCGAGGCACATTTGCAAGTGTACGTATACGTGATTTCGCTAAACGGTTGCCATCGTCGCTTTGCGCAGCGAGTGGCAACATCTTTCTTTTTTTTTTAATTTGTGTCTTCTTGTTATTGTTGTAGTAGTTTTAGCCTAACTGAAGAAGGGATATCACACCGCCGTTAGCTAAATGTAAACTTACTTTCGCTTATTTACGATCCCTACATTTGCCGCAATAAAAGAAAAAAAGAAGAGTACATTAAACGACAGTTGAGCGCACGTCGAGGCACTATATATAATGTTTTGTCTGCTTTCACGCTCGCATGCGGTTAAAACTGCTAGCGGCGCAGCGAAAGTGAATTCTGATCCGGCCAATAAGTATAACACAAAAGGTCACTAAATAGAAACACTGAATTGGATGACACTGATATATTCTTCCAAACTGTTTTGTTCTTCAATTACGCAGTGAGAATGCTTCTTTTTGGGTTAGTACAAACCAAATCTACGTTCAACTTTTTTCTTTACTTAGCGACATTGCACCCCACCGTGAATGGGTAAGAAAGAAATGCGTAGGCCTAATTTGTGCATCGAATGTACTTCTTCATTTCTCCGATATAGCCGTTAACGCGCCGATGAGTTTGCACTTGAATACAAAATCGGAGTTCTAAGAATCTGCGTTGATAACAGCCAGCTCCCGTCACGTATGTACTCCCAGTGCGAAGCTATACGTATACGGATTCGTGCCTCTGCCATTAAAGCAGCCAACAAAGCGCCGAATCCCCCAGCCAGTCGATCATATTTGGATCGTGTGCTAGACCGCTATACAGTGAACGAGGTTACAGCGACCCGGACTCGAGCCTGCCGCTCGCCTTAAGCCCTTATACGACCACGCTCTGTGCTCGCCTGAAAAATCGCCGCGAACGACCTTTCAGAAAAAGAAAGTGAAATAAAATAAAAACAGGGAGCAATAAACAAAAGCCATAACCGCGTAAGTGGGGAGTAAGTCATCGTCCACTCAACAAATTTATCTCTTTTCCGCTCCTTCAGTTAGGTATATAAGCTCCGAAGATTGTTCATCATTATGCAAGCGGCCGCTGACCGATTTGTCTCAGGAGTGGTCCACAGAAAGCCTCGAATGGTATGAAATCCCTCTTACACTTAGGTTTCATACAATACGAATGTGTTGCATTTATTTTTTTCCCTTAATTTTTCGTACTCCGAATCGACTCGCCTAAGCCGAATCCCACCTATTCCATTTCCATATACCGCCGTACCAGTGTATATCGTTATAAGCGCTCGGCCGTGGAGCATGCTCCGGGGTTTATGTGTAACGCGTTGAATATGAAGACACGAGTGGACAGACTGATTGTTTTCGTCCACGCGCGATCATACTAGCTGTTTATTAAACTTTGCTGCGTGTCCTGCGGCGTCTCTTTGCTCTGCTAATACAGAAACAAGCGTTCGCGGTTAAGTGGGGCCACTGAGAATAATTAGCGCGCCTCATTGTTTTTTTTTTTTTGTTGTTGTTGTTGTTGTTGTCTGCTCGTGCAGTTGCCTCCCCACTATTCTCCGTCTTCATTATCACGACTTTCGATACCGAGTGTCGGGATGAATTTTTTTGCCCCATCCTTTTCCTTCGTTTAACGGTAACGCCAATTAGCGCGCGTGATGTTTTCATCATTTATGCAAACGGCGCACCACATATTGTGTTCAACGCAGCCGTCCCTTCCCGCACTCCGACACTCTTTAGGCGAGCGGAATTGTCGTCAAGAAGAGCGGCGTTTTTTTTTTTTTTTTCGAAAAAAATGACAGCGTCTCAGATTTTTTTTGTGCATCCTTCTCTATGTCTGTACGGCCCGCCACGGTGGTCTATAGTGGCTATGGTGCTAGACTGCTGACCCGCAGGACGCGGGATCGAATCCCGGCCGCGGCGGCCGCATTTTCGATGAAGGCGGAAATGCTTGAGGCCCGTGTACTTAGATTTAGGTGCACGTAAAAGAACCACAGGTGGTCGAAATTTCCGGAGCCCTCCGCTACGGCGTCTCTCATAATCATATTGTGGTTTTGAGACGCTAAACCCCTACAATTATTATATTATTCTAGTCTGTACTTATTTATTGTCTGTTTTTGTGCGTTAGATCCATACCAAAGAAAATAAAAAAACGCTTTGCATCACGGTAATTTTACGTTAACTACGAGAAGAAAAACGTGACAATCACTACATAAAGGGAGGCACTGCATGCGTGTGAATAACTTTACTGAGATTATTAACGACCATTGTTCACTTAAAGAATAAAACGACCCGAATATTATTTGCTATTGCGTTCCATCACCAAACTGCAAATGAAAATAATAAAACAGAACAACGCAAAGGGCAATCAATAAAACAAGTGACAATCTCCAGCGTTATCCAGGTATGCAATCACCCTTAACTAAACTACGTATTTCGTATCACGAACATCGCGCGCTCATTGCATCGGAAGCGCAGAAAACCAAACTGCGATATTCTTAAATACGGGCCGCTGTTTGTAATAGCCCACGGCGCCTAAAACATATAGCTCGAGCCACCGGAGGCCGACAGAGCCATTATCTCCTCGAGCTTTGGCGGAACTCCAACCAGCTGTGTACTTTAACAAGCCAACTCGATGCGCCCTTGAGCGATTAAGATTTTGTAGGGGCTCCGATGTCTTTAGCGCGGGGCTTTCCCTATTTATTTCGCCGCTGCAAAGTGCGCGCTGACATCCCCGCCACCGGCACCGCGTGAAGCGCGTCGTTTCAATGAGCGCATCTCGCGCGAGGCGAGAATGAATGCGGCACGCGGGCCCCCGGAAAGTTTCGGATAGTATCTAGCACGTCTTTGTGTTAGCGAAACGGCGAGCGGGCGCCCAGCTGCTGCTCCTGCTTATTCTCCCGATTCGTGTACGCTGAAGCCTTGCGCCGCACCTCTCTATATCGAGGCGGGGCCTCAGTAGAAGTGGTTGGCGTCCTCTGCTCTATAGTAGGTATCTCTCATTCACCGAAGTGATAGCGGATGCTGGTCCGTTACCTAGAAGATACCGAAGACGGAGGGCGGAGCACGGGTTGGGGAGGCCGTGGACCCGTCTCACAGAATGCGACGGACACTCGGAGGCGCGCTGACGCTCTCGGTGCCTCTTTTGTGAGAGTCTCCCTACTCAGTGGGAACCATGATCGAGCAGTGGCACAACGAGCGGAGTTAGGTGGCAGATAAAGAGTCTGAATGGGAATGCTCCTCCGCACCTATATGCTCCTTGTCTTTTTCTTTTCTCCCGCGGGGTGCTCCGAGCGGTGTGTAATCCTGCGCGACGTTGCAAACGGAGCCGTGGTCTGAACCTTTGCAATGCCCCCCTCACTGCTCTCCTCCTCGAACTGAACGCCCTGCGCAATTCATTCTGCACCACCCTCCCTCTCCCGCCTATTCTATGTTAGGTGCACTTGAGTTGCGACGGGATGGCATCGTTGACTGGGGAGCGGAAAGACGAGGAAGGTGACCCCGTATTTACACGCCCACAGCTACGCGCTGCGGATAGTACGGTGCAGCGGGGCCTGACATCGTACAAAGCGCCGAACTATTCCGCAGAAGAATTCTGGCGGAGGAAAGGCGTGCTTCGCTAAATCACCTGAATGCAAGGGAGGTAAACTGTAACCAAAGTGATCAGAGATACCATGCTATCTACTTTGTTCTTCCATGCTTGCCTGCATACATATATAGGCTGCTTGCGCGCATTGAAAAAATAACTCGCAACATAACTGGTCAAGTTCGCCTGTCGGTAGTAAGTTATAACGGTCGACGTGTATCGCTAGCACGATGGATCAATCGGTCACAGATGACTCCACTGCGTTGAACGCTACTAGTGGGACGGACAATAGACGCATCTTGCCTTTCCCTTTCTACCGCCATTATCCTGCACAAAGCTTCGTCGTCCCCTTGCGTGGGGCTTGAATCTCTACGCAACGGCAACGTGCTGTGGATTTACGCGGCGTTGTCCCCGAACAGAATCGGGGCCCCTTCGCACGAGCCAGCTCGAGCAGAGGCGTTGCTTTTCGTGTGTGCAGGATACGTGGAGAAACTGCGTTGCTCAAGCCTCACCCACCTCTTCATTGTCTTTGCGCTATCATTAGATGCAGATGTTCCTAAGCGAGGCGCTTCCTTACTGTTTTTTTTTTTTTTAGATATGGTGAGTTCTTTGCACTTGAACACTACTATGGAAAAAGCAGTCGTACGATAGCGATTTCTCAGCAGGAACGATATACATCGAAACACACCAGGTAAGGCATTTCACCGTCAATTCATCCCCCTTGCAGGAGTATAAAGACACATCTGCATATTAGACTTAGCCGTGTACGTCAGGCTCTCGCTCTCAAAAAAAAAAAAAAGAAGCTACAGCATTGAAATAAAGAAAAGGCCGACATGGCTCGAGGGAAGGAAAGTGTACACTGAGGGAAATATCGCTCGCGCATTCGAGTCATGAAAATGCAAAACACAGCTGAAACAGTCGACTCGCCTTTGTCATTTTTTTATTGTGAAAAGCCCATAGAACTGTAAGAGAACAAAGCCGTCCAACCATATTTTTGAGGGTTAAGTAACCTGCGTCTCTTACACATACGGTCAAGAACATGTACGATTCCACGGGTATCGAGCGGTGCCGGGAATCGTTGCGCCGATGGCTTTTGTCGTTCACTCTGGTGTTCCCCTTTTCTTGTCTCCGCCTACCCACCCCCCTCCGCTACAGTCATTATTATTTGTCTTTGCCCCTTTCGCGATTAGAATTGCATCAATGTATCCTCCTGGAAAGGGAAAAAATGATGAAACGCCCGCGGGCGTTACTGAAATCGCCCGCGCTTACTCAGTCCAGCTTTGTGTCAATAAGGGTTCAGCGGCGCATGCTGGCCTCCGAGCAAAACGCTATCGACGTCATTCTACTTCTTTTCATGACTCCTCGGTGCGTCTGACTTTGTAAGCAATTCTAATAAAGACTGCGGCGCCGGGGAAGTGCTTTATTTTTTCGAGTCGTGATACCGATTGTGAAAAGAATTGAGATGGCGGAGGCGGTGTGTACGAAGCTGCACACTTTCCCGGCCGGCCGACTTGGAGCCGAGCCAACAGGATTCTGTAAACTTGGAGAAACTAGTTTTGCTGCCGCATTAGAGACGGTGAAATCTCAAAAGACACTCGGGGACCACTTCGAGCGCTCCCGTTCCCCCTCGGCGTCTTATTTATTTATTTTTTATTTGTGGTTTTCAAACGACTGCTTGAATATAGTTCAGTCCATCGAGCCGAAGGGCGAATGGAATAAACTGCAGTGAATTCCGACCGGTGTGTAATTACGTGCATTTGTAGCAGCCAGCGTTTAAGTACCGCAGCACAAAATTACGACATAAGCCGCATAATAGAACGCTGCTGGCATGTCGGGGCCATACTCGGCATGCCACAATAAGTATAGGCAGTGCACACCGCAGTAACGCGGCGTCATTTTCTGCGTGCGCGTGTGTTACGCTTAGTTACGTTGAATATAAAGTTTAATGTATACTGTAACATAAACTTATCCGCTTTATTTCAATGAGAAACTAATTACCAGCCCACACGCGAGACATTCTATTTGAACATTTTTCCTACTATTCTGCCTGCGTTACAACTTCTCACAACCTGGTCGACACCCAACAAGGCCAAGCCCCGCCTAGCAAAGCGAGCAAATCGAAGGTACGGGAACTAAAATCGCTTTATATTTAATTGCTATCCTCCATCCTAATCGCACGTGGAATTTACCTTGGTTAATATTAATAGTGCATGGTCGACGAAGCTAGCGCCATTACAGAATGCGGAAAAAACTGAAATCAAGTTCATGTTACCCATTTTCGCGCAATCGATGCTTTCTTGTCACCTGACTTTTCGGCGATAATATGTGCGCTGGCGCTATACGCCATCCCTGTCGATTGCTGCGAGCGATTGCCGGTCCTCGCGCCTAAATTCATTCGATCGAGTTCAACTGAGACTCGACGCGTGGCGTATGGGCGGCCCTTCCCCTCTGGGCACATCAGCACTGTGGCGTGCCTGCACTCAGCAAGTACACCTTTATTTCACCCGGGGCATAAAAATGAGAACAGCTGTTCCCTCCAGGGCGCGAGGCATTTAATGTCCGAGTGGGCAACACTCGCCCCGAACCCAGTGCACCGGTGAGTAATGGCCGCGCGATGTCTATCGCCAAACCCGTTCTGAATACTTCGCTCGAAGCGGTTGAGCGTGTCCCTCAACCGGTCGGTATTGGCCTCGCAACTTTCGCACTTCTTGCCCCACTGCCCGCGCGGTGGGCGCTACGCGTGCGTGTGTGCGTGCGTGCGTGTCACAGCCTATCCCAGCCCTCTACGTTTCCCGCCGATGCTGAGAGCGCGTGCCGGTTCGATTTTCGATCCGCGCTGCATGCGGCGGCGACCGCCGAATGCCTCCGCCTGCGACCTCGCTTTCGTGTTCGGCCGAACCGGCGCTCTTAGACAATGCCAGACGCCTCGTAATTGTTGCGGCCGCCGGGCCGTTTCTACAGAGAGAGCCCTCTTGCGCTATCGTGGCGGACGGGCGGCTGCCGCTGGTGTGCGGTGGCGTGGCGGAGCCAGCCAACTTCGCCTGTAGTCCATCCATTGCACTGACGCGCCTCGATGATACGGTCTTCATCTTCTCGGGGAGCTACATGCCACACGCTACGCGAGTCGTGTGGACGTGGTTTGGCGGCTCGGTATGAAACGCTCATCAGTGCGTTGGGGACTGGCGCCGGTTGCCCCAGTCTACAGATCGATGAAAGCATCCGTTCGGACGACGGGTCGGACGCGTTCACGCTATTACCGGTGTTATTACCTGCAATTATAGAAAGAGAGAAGGGGGGGGGGGGCATCGATCGCTCGTAGAAGCCGCGAGATTAGTGAACAGTCCAGCTCAACTGCGCCAATTCTGTTGGTCCAAAAGGGTACGGCAATATGCACTCTCCATCAAGACGCTCACCGGTCGCCTTCCATACATACATCTCTAGCGTTA
Organism: Rhipicephalus sanguineus; assembly: GCF_013339695.2. Taxonomy (NCBI): domain Eukaryota; kingdom Metazoa; phylum Arthropoda; class Arachnida; order Ixodida; family Ixodidae; genus Rhipicephalus; species Rhipicephalus sanguineus. The sequence continues at coordinate 126,014,993 of NC_051176.1, forward strand.
CCTCATGTTAAGCAGCCTAGTGATGACCCTCCGTAAAGGTTCTTCATTTTTCCCATGCGTGAATGGGATGACGAAGGATCGGTGTATGCTTACGAGCTGTCTACTGTCATGAACCATTCAAAAAGTGTCAGACAAGCTTGCCACAACAACTTCATCAGCCGCCGGAGAGTCGCATCATTTGCTTGACAGTTACAATGAAGTACGCCTGTCTCATCGCGCATTGTCATTGTAAAAAATTACCGACGATTGCGATACTCCCTAATGTGAAATTTGAGTGCAGCTCTGCGTGTGCTTTGATTTCGCAATATACTTGAGAGTGACGTATACGTACAGAAGTGTTCAAAAGTTCCCAGGCCGCGCTTCCATAGGATTACATGGGATAGCGGCCCGCGAATTTCTGACCCCCCCCCCCCTTTCCTGTACATACAGTCACAGACGAACCGGTTGCATCGCTCATCGTTCAGAAAGACCCGGTGAAAATATGATCGGCGGGTCGAGCGCATCTGTTTTTCTACATTACTCATCGAAGGTTCCAGGGTAATCACGTGGATTCCAGAAAGTAGTGTGCGATTCGCGTCGTGCATAGAATCCGACTGCAGATACTATGGCGCCATATCTTAGCGCCATCTTGTAGTCTCGTGCGACAGTTTTCTTTCCTCCTCACTCTTTCATCTTTTGCTGTTTCCGTTCCCTCTGTTACGGCGAGGGCAATGAGGCACGCCGACGTTCATCACAAGAACGGGCGCCTAAGAACTGCGCTCCAAAATAAACGCCTCAACGACCGTTCAAATGTAATTATAACCACGATTCACCGTGACCCGATATTACAAAGGCACGACAGAAGACTGTCGATGACATGGCAGCGTCACATAACAACGCTGGAGGCACACAATCATTGAATGTAAATGCTGCGCAACATTCTACACTTGCGAAGTCAGGCATGCCGTCATCTTCCGTCTTATGGAGTTCCGTGAGAAACAGCAGGTGCGAAGTACATGGAACTTCGAGTACCTACTCGTAGTTTCTGGGGGCCCGGCCACGAAGCGTGCAGTAACGGGACTACACTTTCAGGCATGCACTGCACTTGTCGTCAGACGCCCGCTGAAGCGAATGTTAGTTTTCCCGAAGCGCGGAACTGCCAAGCGGGACTCGAGGAAAGGTGCGGGCGCATTCCGCCGGAAAATAGTTTTCCGAAACGAAGGGGCCAATGTATTTTTCTCGGTCGTCGCCCGAACACTGTCGCCACCCCCTTGCCTCGAAGCAGGCGGAGGCAGTTCAAAGCTTGAGCTGTTGCCCCTTGCGCCCTCCAGCTTTCGCGATTCCTGTTTCAAAATGCCACCGGACGTAGACAAATTCTCGCCGCATAGCGCTGTACGTGCGCAACATTCCACTATGCTATTCCCTTTGTCGCGTTGACGTTTTAGGCGCCGTGCCACATGCACTCGCAGCTATCACAGAAGAAAGCGCGCAGCATCACTGCGGCAGGGCTCCCACCCCTGGGATGAAGGGAGGCGGGAGCGGCTTAGTATAGAGCGAAGCGAAATGGAACGAAGCGAGAGAAAGGGTTTGTTGTCCACAATGTCCGCCTGGGGGATGATACGCGCCCAGCCACTGGTGACATTAAGTATTGCATGAGATGGCTGCAAATGTCGCTGCGACAGCCTGCGGTTGTCCTTCAGTAGCGCTCGTAAACGCCAGCTATAGCTCCGAGGATATTGCTACGTGCACCATTTCCCCGCTACTTACCAAGTCTTTATTGCGATATATTTTTTTCCACTCGTCTGGCGAATGTTCCGTTTCTCCTTCAGCACTCGCTGAAGTAGGCCGGCCTCTTTATTTTTTTCTTACATTCATCTGTCAGTTGCTACGAATGAGCCTGCACGAAAGCTGCCTGACATAAAAACGACGCGTTGCCATCCGCGGGCCAACTCTGGAATGCAGAGTGAGACAGCGAGGAACGCATGCATGTTCCACAGTTCTCGCTTTGTGGCCGAAAAACATGCGTCTGGCGCTATAGAGAAACTGATACATTCGAGCCCAACGGGGACGGCCACGACTCTTCTTGAGGGGCAAACGACATGTGTTAGTATGTAAAACAATGTGCTTACTGCAGGGACACAGGGCATTAAAAGACCAAGCTCGTGGAAGCGGGGATTATTATTATTATTTGGTTTGAATACATAAAAAACACGAAGACACAGAAGAAATAGGGAGGGAACAGGCTGACAAATGCCACCTAAAGGGGCACAACGCCTGCCTGCTCCTTCGGGAAGGAGGATACAGATGAAATGAAGATAGGCGGGAAAGAAAGAGGAAAGAAAACAGGAAAAAAAAAAACAAATAACACAGACGTAAACACAAATAAGTAGTCACGTGGGAAAATGTCTATACACGCGATGCCAAATCGGTATTGTTTAAAAAAAAGTTAGTAGGGCTCGATGGGCCGCCTGGTCACGCCGAGCAGCACAACCTCCCGGGAAGAGACAATCATCAAGGTTCGTACACTTAAGACCAATAAGTCCATATTTCTTGATGAGTAGAGCTCGCTGCATAACGAATGCGGGACACTCAAAAATTATGTGTCCCAGTGTCTCGCAGGAGCCACACGACGTACATGACGGACTGCCTACACGTCCTTGACGGTATTATCGCTCACGTACTAATACAGAGCCAAATCTTAGCTTATATAAGAGGGCTCTGTCACGACGAGGCAATCCACGACCACGCATACGTGGAGGGAACAATCTGCTTGCTACACGTTGGTCAGCGTGCTGCTTTAGAAGATGTCGGCGGATCAACAGACGAGCGTTGTCAAACAGGCATGAAATTTCTTGGCAAACTTGAAGCTAAGTGATCGGCATCTTTATCAATGCCCACATGCCAAGGTATCCACTGGCAAATGAGGGACACTCCACGAGAAATAATTTTTGTGGCAGATTTTACAATACCGCGTGTAATTGGACCGTCGGAGTCTTTTCTCAACAGTCTGCTAAGGGTAGCACGAGAGTCTGCAAGTATGACAACCTTTGGTGCTCCTAATTCTTTTTGAACGTATTTCAGAGCAACATCCATCGCTGATAGTTCCGCATTTGTTGGTGAAGATGGATGCGGTGTATACGGAACACCCGTCCGATGTTAGTCGAAGGGCAATAGAAAGCTGCATGCAGATCCACCTTTGCCGTCGCTGCGTACAGATGCGTCTGCAAATACATGAAGATAATCGTAAAATTTTTCAAATAGATACGACTGGGCCAACTGAAATAGTCCCGAAACAGGCTGGTCAGACTTTTTATGTATTCCGGAAATGGAAAGATAAATGGGGAAAGTGCACTGGTTGTGCTCTGTCGGGGTTGTGAAGCAAGTGGAATCCTCTGAACTGCCGGCAGTTGTAGCTATTGTACAGGGTAAAACATGCAATGGGTACTGGGCGTACATATAAGCGCTCTCGCAAGACGGACAGGTTGGCTATGCTTGGCGTGGTGGTCGAGACATGTAGGTGCAGCAGAAGAGCAAGGAGTAAATGCTCTCCACTCACTCACTGCATAAAAACTTAAAATTCTGGAAATTATTACATTTACGCAAAGCATGAATTTGTACCATATGTAGATATGTGGGAAAAAAAGCGCGTTCCGTAGCGCCTCTGAACATTCACTAGACGCCATTCAGCGCAGCTTTATAAAGCGTGTCGCTGAGTCGGATACATAGAACGGCTTTGACCTTCCGCACGACCTCCAGCTTCAACGACTGATGAGATACTGCTCGGAGTGGCCCTCCTAGCGCGACGGTATAACCACCAGCAGACAGCCGGGTGTAATTTGTCGCGGTCAGCGAAGCCGGGCTTCCATTCGGAAGTTCACTCGACGCTCGCGTAACAGTCGGAGCAAGACAGTCCCAACAGCAGACGGTCCATTTTGTCCTCCTCCTTGGAACAAGGGGTGCGCGGCCTTCTCTGCCGTCTCGTTCCACCGGCGGCCGAGCGTCGATGTGGGTCAGTCGCCCCTTCTTCCGACAGGACCGGGACAGGGGCCGCCCGTTTTGGTCCTTTCTCCCTCGGCGGCGCAGAGAGCGTGCCAGAGTAGGCGTGCACCATAATCGCGTTCATCGCCCATTGTTCGGGCCCGGAGGTCTTTGAATGGCCCTGCAATCGGTTCCGGCCAGAAGAGAGCGCGAGCGGGAGGACCGGGGCGAGCTCGAGACCCTGTGCATCAGCTGCCGGCATCGTGTATGGCCGAGGCGGCGAGAAATCAGGCGCGACCGATGGCTCTGCGTCGCGCGTCCAGCAACAGTGCCCCGCAGAAAAGAGCCGGCTTCGCGCGCATGCCCGGTCATTTTCGTCGGCGTCAATGGCGTTGGGCCGGGAGCGGCGCTGAGTTGATTTGTGGCCGCGAGGCCCATCGATGCGCGATGCTTCCTTCCTTATGTATTTTTTTTATTCACCATTATCACTCCTTACTGTACTTCTGCTCCGCTCGAAGCCCCGAACGGACAGCGGAACAGGCTTCGCTGGAGAGCTGTATCGTGGTTGTTGCGCTCTTTTACCGTAACGTGCTCACGCCCCGGCCCGCAGCATGTGTTTACGGGCGGCGGTCGTTAATATACTCTCGCACTTTCGACGTGTAACACTTCCGCGTAACGTGAAGCGTATACGCGATTCACCCGTTTGGTCCTTCCTGCCGCCGCTTCTTTGCTCTTCTCACAAATGTCTCTTCAGTTCCCCTCCGGGGAAAAAACAACTATCAAAAAGAAAAGAGACGGCACCGATATAGCTTGTGTTACTCGCGGTGACGACGAGCAAATCTGGAGCACCATTGAAAGTTACGTGAAACGTCCTTATGACCCGTAAACGCCGCGTAGTGATAAAGGAGCCCGCAAGCGCGCGAGAGATAAGATGAGCAGCCACCTATTCTTGCCCAGGGGGCTTACGACTCGCGCGCATGCGTACATTGCACCTCCATTCCAGGAGAGGGCGATGCGGAAGCTCCCTCGTACACGACGAGAGAAGACCATTCGCTTCCTTTCTGCCGCATTCGTTTGGTTAAACAAGTGTCGCGTTCTTCTGACTGGAGCGGCCAGTATCTCTCTCTCTCTCTCTCTGCACGTATAGCTTTAAAAACAAAGACGTCGCGTGCAAAGGTCGAACCATCGACGCTCGGGGGCGCGTACTAGACAGAGTGAGAATGCTGTCCCTTAAATTTATTCTTAATCGATATGTTCGCACTAGTCTATTTAGACAGTGAGATAAGCAGAGATGCGATAGCTTTTCATTACCGTAAGTCTCGCTGGCATATACAGTCGCGATATGGCTGACTAAGGCACAATATATATTTCATTGATAATAAAACGAAAAACAAAAACGAAGGATGAAATACATTCAGGGAACTAGTGAAAAATGCAACTATTTCGTAACTACGGTGTAAGTGCGTTGTCATTTGCATGCGCGAAGCTTCCAAACGGTGATAAACGTTGTCCCCTTGTATGCAGAGCTTCGTGCAGGTGGCCTCTGCATTCCATTTTTCAGCGTCTTCTCGCAGTACACTTTGTTTTCTGAAAGGTCAACGTAAAGGAAACATTGCTAGATTAGAGTCGCTAGTTCAAACAATACAGACTGCACATAGCATAAGTACGCACTCCAGCCCAAGCACACACTGCGGGAATACAATTCGGGGTGCACATGTTTATAAGCCTATAGCTTAGGTGACACTGTGGGGCTGTTATTGTTTACTTGTAGTTTTGTTAGCATATAAATTTACGGAAGAGGGCTGCAGCATAAACTCCGTGAGTTGCACCGATGCGACTCAAGGCATGTGCTCGACTAATTAGACGAAGTGCGTGTTAAAGTTCGCTAGCTTGAAAAAAAGAAACACCAAGGAGAATAAGTAGCAAGGTTCCAAGCTTCTGAGACAACTGATGCCGTTGAAAGCTGCTGAGTGTGCATGTACTGAACGTCGGGAAAATGTCTCCTCTTTCCGTAAATTTCTTTCTCCTTATATTTAACTTTCAATGAACTTCATTGCTTCCAGTAAGCAGTGGTGAAAACGAGACCATGTCCCCAGGCCACATCCTATTGCGCACAAGCGGTCTGCGTCGATATCGGCGTCTGTTTTTATTACGGCGCCTGGAGCGCATCATAGTATGAGAAAAATATGACTAGCAAAAATTGCTGCAACTCACGCCCTGCGGCTGTTTGGGGTTATGCGAAGCAGCTCTGCGGAAACACTTATGTGTCTTTCCAAGTACCAAGGCCCGCGTGCAATGAGCGGAAGCCCCCCTGCGTCGTATATCTAAGCAGAAATGTCGCAGCTGTTGGCAGCACGCACTACAGAGCTGGTAAGCGCAGCGCAAGCAGCACTTGAAACAGTTCCTTGGCAAACAGGACAAATTCCGATCGTATCACGGCACATCGACACTCTCCCGCTCCCCTCTACCCCCACGTATCGTTTCAAAATAATGTAATCAAAAGAACTGATCTATTCGATATGTCCCACGCTTCGTCCCATACTTGGGCAGCAAGATAAACAAGCGTGCCAAAATTCGTTTCTCTCGCAGCATCCGATGAAGAGGGGGGTCAGTCATGAATGACCAGCGGCAGTATATGGTTCGTCAGGGAAGGCACGCGCGCATTGCATTGGCTTACGCTCAAGGCTTTTGTTTTTCTTCTTCTTCTTCTTTCTGGACGCCTAGCAAGAAAAACAGGATGAAGGACCACGATTACTTTCTCCGTGCACAAGGACGAAGTGACCGCTCGGCAGTACACCAGCGGACACGACGCTTCTGCCTCCAGGCGCAGCTGCCAAAAGTGACGCGGCACATTTCGCTTCATTACGGCGTTTCCGTTTTTCGCAACCCCTTCTATTCGCCTTCGACTTTTCCCGCACATTCGTCGGCGCTCCACGAGGGGGGGGGGGGGGGCTACGAAGGCGTGCAAGTAAGCTAGCGCAATAAAGCCACTGCAACCAAATAGAACGTGAATAAGAAATAATAATACAGTTAACAGAGACGCGTCCAACCAAATAAAACGCGCGCCTTAAATCTCGCTTCGGGGCAACCAAGAGGAAGCGCCCTCCTAGTTAAGCCCGAATCGAACGGCCGCAGTTCGAGAGCGCACTTTCAGGACACGTCTCTTCCGGGATGACTTTCGCCGGCAGCCAACGCTTCGAGTAAAGCCGTAATAATAATAACAATAATAATAATAATAATAATCGCGGGAAAGAAGAAAAGAAAAACATGAGAGGAATCGAAAGAAGCGCGAACTGCACTCTCTGTTGTCGCTGTTACGGCGACGCTGGCAAGTCGAGGCGTGCAATTACGGGAGTTTGCCGCAGGAGTTGCGACATATATACGTATCGTGCCTGCAAGAAAGGGTTCTCTTTTTTTTTTCTTCTTTCTTTTTCGCGACGGCCGCATAGGGTGAGCCTAGAGCGGAACTGCTTCGACCTGCGCACCTTCGGTGATGCGCAAGCTGCTCGTTTGTTTTGTATACACGCAGTAGTCGACATAACTCATAAGCCCCTTACGCTGCAAGGCGGCTCCCCTTTCGAACACTCCGTCGCATTTGGCGCGTGCTGTTTGAGTAAGTGCTTTCGGGTAATGGTCTTCGGGCGAAATAAGAGGAGGGGAAAGAAAACTGCAGTTCGGCCTTAATCAGCCAACTGCGCGATTTATTCGCTGCGCGACTTCATGTGGGACGAGTGTGTGCCAATTTGAGCCGTGCGTGTAATGACGGTATAATGATTGGAGGGATAAGATCCGTACATATATATGATAATAAAGCAATGCATCAAATAGGTTGACTGCTTAGTTAGTTAGTTAGTTAGTTAGTTAGTTAGTTAGTTAGTTAGTTAGTTAGTTAGTTAGTTAGTTAGTTAGTTAGTTAGTTAGTTAGTTAGTTAGTTAGTTAGTTAGTTAGTTAGTTAGTTAGTTAGTTAGTTAGTTAGTTAGTTATAGCGTAGTGAATATGATATGCGACGGCAATTACTGGGGTTGAACAAAATGTGGCCTCCGGTTGTTACCGATTGCACAAAGAAACGTTAGGTATGGGTACAAGCAGGTGTATCGGTGCATGGAGGTGTTGACTTCTTCATAACGTGTATCGGGCATTGAATGTATGGCGAACACACTTTATGCACTGCCCCGCCCACCCCATATATATATATATATATATATATATATATATATATATATATATATATATATATATATATATATATATATATATAAGCTTTAATCCCCGTTACTGTACCTTCAGCCTGCGTTACTTATACCCCCTCAGTTGTTCTTTTTTTAAGGTGGACAACCACTACTTTTTCGAACAAGCATCTCACGGGCGCCCAAATATACCTGGAACTCAAGACGAGGAAAGTCGTTTACAGAAAGGATGCTTCGAATACTCCTTCGCATTGTAGTCAAGGTGATCTCTCTCCGGACCTTTCACTTTTGATAGGTTTCAAGGAAACCATAAAATACTGAAAGCGTCCCACCGATAACGCCGCCCGGTTCGTCTTACGTATTTACATCCGTCTTCTTTTTCTGCTGCATTTAGGCTCACTTTTTTTTTTCTTCGCGACGACCATTTTGCGATATCATGGCGTGCAGGTTGTAGCACCCGAATTTATGTGGCGCTGCCGACTTTTCTATAAGTATAAAGCAGTGGCGAGGAAACAAAGTCAGATTAGAACATCCATACGGGAGCTAAAAGGTGAGCGAACCAGGCGGAAACTAAAGTCGGCTGAGCGTCCAGACACTGAGCCAGAAATACTCGATCAGTTCTCGCGGAGGCCGCGAAAGCACCATGCAAAGTAGGCGTGCGCGTAAGCGTATCTGCTCATTAAACAGTTTTGGTAATATAGTGGGCTATTGACAGTTGCATAACCGACATTCGGCACATGTTCAACCGCCACTTCGAACTCGACATCACCATTGTTACTTGCGCAAAAATTACAGGAAGCCGTTGAGAGCAGTGCTTGTGTCATTTTAGAGAATGAATGAATGAATGAATGAATGAATGAATGAATGAATGAATGAATGAATGAATGAATGAATGAATGAATGAATGAAAAACAAGGCGTAGATTAGCCATGCGCTCGCCCTGTCTCTTACCCTATGATATACACGTTGCGTGGAAGAGAATAAAAGGGTTTAAAGAACAAAGGGACGAATAGTAGCGAGAGCACCGTGTGTGCGGTGCGCATACATGGAGGTGTAAAGCGCGCACATATATTAGATGAACGGTCGCCGCCGACACCTGTCGAGTTGGAAAAACTACATCAACGCTCGCGTACGCTTTCTGCGCCAGCGAAGCGCTCCGCCACGCGCGGGTACGCCTTTCGCGGTGACGTCTCTTGAACTCCGAGTTAGTAGTAAATTTGTCACGACAACTGCGCTTCTGCGAGAGCATCGCGAAAAAAAAACAATGAAATAAATGCGGCCCGAGCCGCGCATCATGTCGTCATCGTCGTACGGAAAGGACGAACAGTGACGGTCCTCAAAAGACGAAGAGGAACGTGCAAACACTACGCGATTTTCCTTATTACTGCAACGAAGCATATGCAGGTCCCGCACTCGCAACTTCTCGCATGCTCGAAAGAATGCTGCACCGGGAAAACTTAAAAATGAGTAAGAAATCGCTGCAGCAGGGCCAATGAAAGGAGAGGGAGTTAACGGAAGAAAAAAAGAACAGAACTGCGCCACAAGGGTGGGAGTGGAGACGTGCAGCAGTGCTCCGAGCTTGTTGACTTGGCGGATTTGTTCCACTCCGTTGCAGCCAGCTCTCGGGCGACGACATTGAAATAAAGGCAGCGAAGAGGTAAGTTTCTTCGTTTCATACACGAGGACCGTTGACAAATAGAGGCTTACGAGAGAGGGCGTCCCGTCTCTTGTTCAAAAACTTGTCGCTGGGCGTCGCAGACTTGGAAATCTTTGCAGCAACGTGGTTGTCACGTCCCCCCCCCCTCCCTTATCTTCCCTTGTCGCGAGCGTGCGGGTCTTGTCAATAATGAAGCAGTCGTCTCACGACGTATTCGTCCGTGTACGGAGTTACACGTGCAGTGGCGGTCCTCAAAAGTTTGTGGTTTTGTGGGTCGAAGTAGCTCGTCTGATGTGAGTCGTCGGTTGAGGTTATTTTAACTGTCATTGATGCCTCTCATTTAGACGGATAGGGAAAAAGATGTGAAACTGCCCGGAGGCAGTGCATTAAAGCAGAGAACTCAGAGGTGCAAGCACGTATAGGGCACGCACAGCTCAATTGCATCGTTTTTCAAGAGGCTGTAGACGGAATTCACGGAGCTTTATGTTTGCAAGAATTTTGTGGCAGAGTGCTTAAGAACTTCGCAATAAAAGACGAACGCGACACAGAAAAAATGGACTATGTAACCAGTACTACAGTACACGCGTCTATGGTGATATTTATTTATTTATTTATTTATTTATTTATTTATTTATTTATTTATTTATTTATTTATTTATTTATTTATTATTTATTTATTTATTTATTTATAAGAAAAGCTGAGATACTTAACGCTTTATTCTGCGCCCTCATATATCCGATCTCCACCGGCGAGACGGTGATGTTTGATAGTACAAATGCGAATAGCATTTTCGACGCCTGTGGACGCCACCACAAAGAAGAAGAAAAGAAAAGTTTAGGCTTGCCCAGGGAAGCACCAAGATTACTTTTAGCGCTTTTATTATAATTATTTCAGTACGCGTGTAAGTTGGCATCGTGTGAAAGCCTCGCCGCAAAAAAAAAAAAAAAGTAAGAAGAAGAAGAAGAGGCGTCTTCAGCAAGAACGAAACCACGTGATTCTCCGTACTTTCCAGGCGATGTTTCGTTTCGTTCCTGTTCCTTTGCTTAAGTACTTACGCTGCCTTACAGGCACGTAGCCAGGATTTTTTTTCGGGGGGGGGGGGGGGGGGCTCCAGGCCTAATTGTTCGAAAGACAGTCTTTCCATGGCAAAAAAAAAAAAAAAGTTGCCTGGAAATATAGAGGGCTGGAAAAATTTCGGGGCGGGGGGGGGGGCGGACCCCCCCCCCCCCCTTGCCTACGTGCCTGCTGCCTTATATCAAGCGCATGCATGCTGTGTGTTTGCAAGCGAGCACCTTCAACGTTCGGGGCTTCGGGGACCAAGCGTGCAAGCTCTTAATCACACTTACGCGCACTCTTAATCACGTCCCGGGTAAAGGGCTAGCTAAAGCGAGGAAACTATCGACGAAAAAGGCCTAGTTTCCTGGCTATATCTGGCACTCGACGCCCGGGACCAGACACGGGTCAACCCCAAGGTCAACGCTAATCGCGCGCTGTGTACCTATAGATACACATCCTCGACCCATAGTATATCGAGCACCAATGCGTGAAAGCTGGACTTTGCGCGTAAGATTTACTTGCGGACAATTTACTTAAGAAAAGGGTTCACAGGAGACGCGCGCGACTTACACACGTAGTTTAACGCTGCTACTGCATGACTGCGAAAATGCGCATTTGTTTTCACCTTATTCCATCCTCTTCTTTTGCGTATCAACGCGTCGCTTTCATTACCAGAGAAAGGACACGTTCCAGTATAAACTAAGGCGAGCATACACAGTGCCGGAGACAGTCTCTCCAATATACTCGCGAACGTCTCGAGACAACTGTGCGGTGAGAAGTACATGGCGGGTGAGAAAAAGCGTAATAAAACTATAGGACTCTCAGTGTAGCTCTCACTCGAAGAAATCTGCAAATCTTCACTGGGTCGCGTCAGGCCTTTTTCTCTTTTGCGGCACCTTCCTCTCCCGGAGTGACAGGCGAGGGTATAATTCCGCGCCAACACGACAGCCCAAAGCGTCTCTCTGTGGAGCGCGAGCAAATGGCAGCGACGATGAATGGCGCCTGCTCTGTTCTTAATGTTCCCCGGGCAGACAAATGAATCGCTTAAAATTGCGGTCGGAGGATAGTCGGAGCCCGGGTAGCGAACGTGCAAATCAGAGGAGAAAACCGAGCCTTCGCGCAGTGCAGTAAACGGGAGAAGCGGCGAAAAAAAAAATAAAATAAAACTGAACAAGCAAATCCGGAAACGAACAGCCTCGAAAATTGGTGGTCTTTCACGGAGAAATAGAAAGCACTTATCCGGAGCGTGAAATGAGAGCCCACATTTAAATTAGAAGGACGGCCTTAAAAAATCTCAGAATTTCAGGTTTCAAAGGTGGCACTGGCGGAGGCATTTGGGCAATATATGAGAAGCGGAGAACATGGGTGTAAATGAGGCGAAGCGATATAAAATGCCGCTCTGGTGACGGGAGATGTCAGAGGAAGCGGCACTCGCTCGCTTGGAAGAAGCATTCCTTTGAAGAGGCTGCAAGCCTGTCTTATCACCTCGGCAATGCGATTAGGAAGACCCAGTGTCACATTCTTTCCCTTCTTCATCCTGTCTTCCTCTTTTCTGGGACAGCATTCGTTAATCTTCCGAAGAGTAGCCTCGGTACAATGATGGGACATCTTGGAACGCTCCAGTGCAATTACCATTTCGCGGTCGCTATCTTAATCTTAGGGCGGCAGACTCCACAGCAACATGTGCGAATAAACTCCACAGAAATATAGTCGCTTTAACGACGCGCACTTCTGTGCACTGTCCCGCATACAAAGCGTCATTTATACCCCGGCTGGCGCTCCTACTGTATTTGGGCACGTCTGATCCAGCACACATATCTTCTCAGGTGAGCCGTGTAACATGAAACTGCTGTGCTGAAGCCCTCGTCGTATCAACTCCGTGGCGCGGCGCGCTTCTTTGGCTTTATTGCTTTTTCTCGTTAATATTACTTCGCTGTGTCACATGCTTATCACAATCACGCATTTAGCCGATACCTATACCTAGTTGTGAGAGCTGTACTATATACGACATACAGAAGAGTTGGCAAGGCGCTCCTCAACGCGAGCCATAAAACCCCACTGACCCACAAGCTCCCAACGCGAGGTCTAGACCCGCTCCTGTGAACGAGCAGCAGGATTCCTTAAGCAGGCAGCCGTCACAGAAAAAGCGCCGCAGTGCAAGTGTTTCGCTTTTATAGTACATGCCGAAGCCACCGAAACCTTGAAGGAGCTCCGGATGGCCTTCGTCGACCGCCGGCGGTCACTACGCGGCTGTGGTCAAACGGTAGCGTGCGTCCACTGGCGCACGCGGGAGCTCCTCCTCTCGGAGCCGGATTTTCTAGGAACAGCTCTTCCCACGCTGCGCCGGCGACAACGCGGCGAGGCGTCGCGCAGCGCCTCCTTGTTGCAGGGCGGCGTTGCCGTAACGCTTCTCTGTCTTTTCCTCTCCCGCGGAGTCTGCTGCAGCGGCACTTGGACGGAATGAAGAGATCGGCATTCCAGTCGCATCCGCATCGTCCCACCGAAGCACCGCGCCGCCTGTGCGCGAGCGCGCGGTGGCGCCGAACGTCGCCAAGGAACAGCTCGCGGCGTAAAAATCGAGGCCGCCCAGCGCGCGAGCGCGTACGTCGAAGTGCGCGACTTGCTCGCTCGTTGGCTGGATGCCCCTGAAGGCGGCTGTGGCATGCAACAGCAGCACCGAAGTACCCCTAGCGGTTGATCTCGCTTCAGGAACGAGGGTGGGGAAAATGTAAAGAAGTGGTTTGTGCGTTAGAGTGCTGTGCGTATAACAAACACGCGCGTCAGTCACCACGTGCAGTAGTGTCTTGCCTCGTAGGTGCACTGAGCTAAGTTAAACGCCGAGAACTTTCGAAATCAACATGATGTACCAAGCGGATTCCCACTGCAGTATTTTCTCTTTCTTTCCCCCTTTTTTCCCCTGTGGTCTAACTAGACCGCGCGTGCCGTGTGTCCTCGCGACCACTGACATCTTACGTTATTTTATTTTTTTTTTATGCTACTATAGCCTGCTGCGGCAGCGGCGACTCCGGAGGACGAATATCGTAAGAACTTCATGGTCGCGGCAAACACTGCGCGGCATGACGGAATGCGAGAAGATGAAGTGACTCACCGACTCAATATTTCCCAAAGAACTTCTCCAACGTGGTATGCTGCTAATGTTCGCACAACGTACGCGTCTCTCGACCTGGGATATGCGCACGCCTGGCAATTCTTACTACCGTACTAGAGGAAAACATTGCACCCTTGCATATTTGGCATCTTCATGCGAGAAAGTTATTTTGATGGCAGCTAATAAAGCTTTAGGCTACAGTGTTGACGGAGTAACGAGCAGCTTGCTTATTTATTCCTCCATTGAATCCGTTCTCACCAGACAAGGTCCCATCCTGCATTTCTTATGTGTATACCCCATCGTGGTGCTAACTCGGAATCGAAACATCACGAGACAACTGAAGTGGATGACGCAAGTCTTCGTCGTTTAGCAGGAAACGAACAGCACACGACATGCAAACGCGACTTATACACTAGTGTCGTGCTGCGTAGACGCGACAAAAGTGGATCGTCCGTTGACTGTTGAACTTGAGAGGCACTACTGTGTAGTCTGAAGTCGTGTGCCTGCCATCCAAAACCAGCCGTAAACCTACAAATGTTATCGGCTCGCCAAAAACGTGCGTAGCTATTCGTTATTACCACAGTAGCCCGCAGTCAGGCAGTCAGTGATACCTGATGGAGTAAACGGATGATCTGCAAATGCGATACTGCAGGCTCAAAACCTACTGCAAGTTATGAAAAAGAGAAATGCGTGGTTGGATTATATTTACTGTCTTGTCTCCCCCATTATTTGTCTGCTACTCTGACGCCCT